>NC_055962.1:6025854-6060854 GCF_018492685.1 Alosa sapidissima | reverse complement strand
TTGCAGTTAACATCTGTGGACTGGGATCCCTTTGCTAGCTCATTGAAATGGTGAGCTCACAGCACATCACATGTTAAACTGTGCGTCCAGGGTAGAGAGAATGTTCCAGGCTATTGAAGATATTCTCATTCTCATAGACAAGGAATATCCAGTGTGATGATGATTCTATGTTCTTGCTTAAAGACATCCTTGTTTAGCCTTAAATCAGCAGTTGGTCTTCGTTTGTTTGAAATGTGATATTGCTTTTTATCCAGTATTTGTTTTTTGATCCCATATTTTATCATCACAATCATCATTAGTATATCTTATTAGTTTGTAGTTATTAATCTTATTCTGTTCTTCTGAGGCAAACTGCTGTGAAGAGAGAAGCTGTAATCGATGGTGCATGAAAAAGAGATATAGAGGAAATGAATTCACCTCAGTTCACACAGCTCTTTCATCTGAGTCACTCATTGGTGATTGAGATGAGATTACTATGAAATCATTGTAATATACTTTGATATTTCTTTATATCATGATCTAATAGCTTTGCAGATGATTAACAACCAATTGAGCAGCAAAGTTTATACTAAAAGTTTATTTTACCAATCTGATAATTACCCCAAGAAGATGTGTGGTTTTAGCAGGCCTATCACATTAAGAATACTGTTTGAATTGTTTGAATGAGTGAAACAAAAGATAAGGGCGTATACCTTTTTGAGTCCTCAACAATGGATCACATCCTAAATCCTATATCTGTCTGCATACTTACAAGGATGGGTGAATTGCTTCGCTCAGCTGAAAAAAAAGACAGAATTTTCTGCTCATTCAACAGGATTACCTCGACTCCTCCAAAAGCCAATCACGGGCCTGTTGATCGCCCGTGTCAGCACTCAAGCTGTGACATTTGTGTCAGTTGATTCTAGCCCAGAAAAACCCTGGCTTCATCCCACCTCCATTTTGCGCATGGAGACACTGATTCAAAGGCAGAGCTCAATCATACTCATGCCCACGGGGCGGGGGGGGGGTGTAAGGAGAGAAGAAGTGCCAGACCATTTCCTTTGGAGACGGCCCTCAGCTCATTTTTATATGTGAAATGGACGGACGGGAGGGAGGGAGGATCCCTCCACTGCCTTTAAATAGGCGTCTCTGATGAGGCCCATTCGATCACACTACACACAGGGCTGGGATAACTGTTTGGCCTGTCAAATGACTTCTTATTCAATTCTGTGTGAGACCATCAGCGCAGCAGACCATCCCATTTCTGACATCTTTTCGCTCAATATCAGCCTGACAATCAGTAGCAGATATAGATTTGACCTGATGTTGAACAAGGTTCAGGGTCTTATTGTAATTTCAAGGTACTGACTGTATAAAATGATATCTTGTGTATATCTTAATATAGATTAAGATGTAGGTTTGTCCATAATTAGACAGATCTGGACACTTTCCCCCTCGAGCATTGGAGAGCTGCCAAATTAGTGAACCTAATATCCAATTATAGATGCTCTATTTTAGTTGCTCTATATATTATCACCCAGTGGTAACATATATCCAAATACCATTAGGAAAAATATATGGATTTAAAAGTTTAGGATGACCTAAGTGTAAATAACACTGACCAACAGGCATGTGGAGACAGAATACAGATTTTGGAACCCTGTTGCCTCAGGCTTGGTTATTTGTGTAACCCTGGTAGAAATAACATGCATAGTTCTGGCCTGTACCTTCTCATTTACAAGGGCCAGCAAGCCTCAAGCCTTGACCCCTTGCTCCTCACCCCCGACCCACAACACGGCCAAGCTGAGAGGCTGGGGGTTGGGCTGTGGATGCCCAGTGGCTGGTCAGTACAAGACAGCGGAGGTGCATAACTAACAGAGGTCCGGTAGTAGCCCCACAGCTTTACCACCATGGAGGAGGACCAGGCTGTGAACTCTGCAGCCTGTTTGCCATGGGCTTAATTAAAGCAGTGCTTGTCATTCAGCGGAGACATCTGCTGTACAAGGCACCAGGTGGAGTAACACGCCAGTCCAGCCCCTCATAAAAGGAGGCGACCCAGTAGGTTTGTCAAAAGATACCTTCTCCAGGTCCTCCTCTTTGTGGCTAATGATATTTTTTTACAACCACTGCGCTCGAGAGTGCAATTAAATAACTTTAAACAAGACGGCCACCTTTTATGAACCAGAAAACCTGAAGGAGATTAATCTGTGGTGGAATTAATTTTCTAAATTTGTTTTGGCTCCTGCCATCTGTGGAGCCGCATCCCTGCTACGGGCCTCCCGTGTCTAGTAAACCGTCAACTGCCCAGCGGCGGGTAATTGCATTAATGAGAAATGTGGGGGCCGGCGTGCACGAATCCAATCTTCATTTTCCAAAAGTCCTAAAGCAAACATCTGGGATGTTGATAGCGGTCTTGTGGCCAAGTGTCAGGGGAAGGCTCTTTAGCACGGCGGAGTAGTAACCCTTAGCCCCCAAGCCCATCAAAAAGACATGCAGCACCAGTGGCACAGCCAGTAGACAAGGCCATTTAGCTTCCTGGTTAGAGCACTTGACTTCCAACCCTGATTTGATACAGTAGGTTAGAACTCTGGGTACAGAGAAACCCTGTGGCCCCCACACCACGACACACACGAGAGACACACACTTCTGTCCTGAGCCGGCTGTGCTGTCTAAATTGGTTTTCAAAACTACATCTATGTCTTTGTCTGTTGGTGGTCCTATCTATAATTTTTCATGATATTTTTTATATTTTTCTTCTTTGCCTGTAGCAAGGCACAATTGTGGATGTCTATAAAAGAGAGCACATATCCATGTTGGCCCTGTTTTTATAGGACACATGCTAATTTGGGCCTCTGTAGGTACTGTAATCTCTTCTCTATCTCTCCTGAAGTGGGACTAACTTACCACACCATGCCATCCTACAGTGACATCATGGTCTACTATTACTATGACAAACACGGTACATCCCACTTTAATATTGCATGCATGTTACACGCTACGTTCTCCATCCTGCCCCACCCTATGCAGGCAATTCTACTGCAACAGCCTGACCTCGAATATCTAATCACCGGCCCAACCCCCACCAGTCGAACCCTTTACAATACAACTCCCCCGGCACCACCCCCACTCCCTTCTCCAACCAGATACTGATCAAGGTCTTCCTACGGTAGGAGAGAGCTTCTCCATATAAATACTGTTGCCATGTGCTCACTCTAGGGGGTTTAGGCCTTGGCTTCTGTAGAGTGCCATGAAACAATGTTCATTCTTAATGGTGTTATATAAATAAATAAACGCTGAAACGGAATTGAATATTCCGCCTTTCACAGCAAACTGATCTTTTATGACAAGTTGTGGGGGAGGTGCTGATCCCAGTTACCTTAGAGGACCCAAGATAAGTCTCATGAATCTTTAAAAGAGGTAAAGAGAGGTGTCTGTGTGTGTGTGTGTATGGGGGGAGATCTCTGTATCCTTAGCATCAGGAGAAGCAGGGATAACCCTTTTGAATCTTAAGCAGCACTCCTGAGCTCCTCAGAATGCACGTTGCATCGCCCCGACTGCTGTCGCTGTGACATGAAGCAATATGCAATCAATTAGTCTGAGGATTTAATCTGGAGAACAGCGCGAGGAGCGCGTGGTGTGAGGCTGGCATATTCACACACACAAACTGCTCTGTGAGGCGCATAATGAAGCTTCAGATGTTAGTTTATTTACCAGGGAACTGACGACGCTCAGAATGCGCTCTCGAGCTGAAACCAGGCAGGCTGACTCTGGAGCTGGCATTTCGCAAAGAACTAATTTGTTCCTCCTTTGTTTTCCACTATGGTTTGTGCACAGATATGCGTTGTAATCTCGGGTGAACTTATGAAAAAGCAAAAGACATGTTTTTTTAAGTTACACAAAAAGCATGCAATCATTTTCATTTCAGTGAGATACTAGTCTGGCTCCTCACAATGCACTTATGTCTCCCTCAGCCACCAGGCTGGAGGGCCAATCAGCGATGAGAGGGGATGCCATTATTTTTTAAATCAATAGTGGCTGTGGTAAATAGCAACACCTGCAGAAAGTCGGAAGGATGTGTACATTTCACTGTGTGTGCTGTTTGTATTTCACTAATTCACCGTTAAATGCAGGTTAAACAGGTTAAATGCAGAGACCAAATTTCCCTCACGGGATCAAAAAAGTATATATACTCATACTTATTTATAAAGAAAGGCTAAATACATTGTCTCTTGACTGCCAATACGGTTTATTATCAGTTTGTAATGGTTAGGCGAAGTAGTAAGTAATGTTAGGAATCCCTAAGCAATGTAATTGGTTAGGAAGGACCAAAGTTAAAGGCACACTATGCAGGTTTTTTTAGCTTAATATGCAAGTTTTTAAGCTTAATTTACCTTCATTTAACAGCTTCAGAGTCATTGGGATGGTTATATGACTTTTTTCGGGGTTGAATGGTGGCCGTCTCGCTTCCCCCTAGCGCCTGTGAGTGGAAAAAACACCCTTGCAACTGTGGGCCGGCGGGTCCGAGTGTAACAAATTGCTTTACTGCATTCAAATACACATACACGCCAGGCACCGGCTAGAAAAAGGTAGCGATGGAGTTTCTCAGACATTCGTCATGACAGAGCCAGCGAAAAAGAAGCAAAAACCGAGAAAACAGTAAGGAATATGCCAATACTGCATAGTTTACCTTTAACACAATGTTAATGCCCACTAGTGCAGTGCCCGTTCAAACATACTATTCCTGTAGCCCAATTACATGCCTGCATTAAAAATAGGATGATAGGGAAAAACATAATTCCAGGTAAGCATTCAATAATGAATACAGATAATATAATAATATAATAAATGTGAGGTGAGCAGAATTTAAGCATGGCTGCATGTGACATTTTTCATCCTAACAGCTGTTTTGAGTCAAGGCTGTATGCTTAGCCTATTGAATAACTTGATAGAGAAAACAAACCATTTTGTGGAATGATGCATCATCATATGAAATTTGCAATGGTGTGACTCAAAAACAGTCTCTGGCCTATAAGTGACATCACACTCTGTCTGCCACTCGTTGCTTGTCGCTGGTTATGCTTTGCATGTGTGGCATTCTGAGACGTTTTTTAATTCGGGACCAATATCGCTCATTTCAATTTAGGACCTTGCAGTTGGAATTGTCGTTTGCTTATTCAAAGTCTAAAGACAGTCCAAACATAGACAGTAAAGAGTCCAAAGCCTGGGCTATTCGAAGTGTCTGTTTATTGCACATCATTTTTTACGTCATTTTGAAGAGCCACTGCATACCTGTGTGTGTTGGCGTGTTTTTGCGCAATCCGCCGGAGTCATTTTATGCCAGCCATCCGCATACAGGGGGTCTTTATTGATGAGGTCAGACCTGTTAACACATCTTGCACTCGATCGCTTAACCTTATACCTGTGTAACCTGGACACTGATCCAGTTCTGCCAAAGCCCTGCTTCTATCCTCACTGCTAGCTTACAGTGCTGTGTGGGAAGGGGAGTGGCTAGCGGCAAGAGCCAATGTGTGCTTCTTTTACCGATATATTTAACGATATCTTGATATTTAACGATTTTGCATTTCTTATTCAAACCCCGTAGCAAGACACCTGCCAAGTTTGAAATCAGTCTGACAAACGGTCAGCGAGATATGCGTGCCACATACTGTACATCCGGACACACACACAGACGCTTCTTGCTTTATACAGTAGATAGATTATGATGCTAAGGTTGGAAACATTTCTTAATTGTGAGTAAACAGATTCTCTTTACAAAGTGAAATGAAGAAGTGAGTCTGGTGAAACCAGGCTAGTTAGGCTATTTTGTAGAATGATATCCAAATACAACATAATTAACAAAACTTCTTTACTAATATGCCAAACTCCATTGGCTTGTAGGAGACAAGAGAATACATTCCAGACATGACCTTACCACATGGGCCTGAGTGAGAGTTTGTAAGCCGATTATCTGTGTCCCAACATCATCTGTATTCAACACCTTGGTACTCCTAGTCCATACATCACAACGCTCTATAGTTTACTGAGGCTCTGATCGCTCATATTATATTTAGCAGGTCTGGTGTTCCTGGCCCAATATGTCAACACTGTACTTTGGAACACCTTCATGAGTAATCAAGGACTCATGTGGGCTTGTAAACAGGTCACGTGCAACCGTAACCTCTAAGTTTATGTCTTATTCAACAACAGACCCTCTAAAGATGTATAATAAATGTGGCCTACTTTCTAGTCTACAAACAGTGTTTGTGTTCTGTATGACACTGGTTCCTGTAGATAGTGTTGGCTATTAAATATTCCGCCTGTCTCCCTGTTTATGATCAAATCGGGGCTGCCGTGATGGCAGACTATTTCAGGTGTGCATTCAGAGGAACTAACCCGAAACAGCAACTCAAGCAGAAAATTCATCATCTGTGGCACATGGGCAACAGCTTTCATTTTTTACTGCCGGAACCAATGGTTGCTGCGACCAAATTGGTATTATTTCCAGCAACCATAAGACCATTATGAAAAATATCAATGCATGAATAAATTCCAATCTCGCAGTTTATTACAAAGAGGAAAAGGTAACCTTTATTCACAATTATGAATAGATGCAAACTGAATACTGTACATTTTGTTAGAAAGGATTATAAAACTGTACAATACAAAGCCAAAAAAACATGTTACATGTTAAAAGTCTCTCTCTCAATATGTTTGGCAAAAAGTATTTTATATAACTTATTGATAAAAGAAAAAAACAGACTAAGGTTTGAAAAAGACAGTAAAATAAAATTAAAATAAATATTACAAAAAGATTAATAAATATTTCATGCAGCAACTACAAAATGAGCCTGAGAGATTTGTCTTTGTTGAAAAGAGGATTCATTCTGTTAAAAAAATACATAGTTTTTAAAGGTTATGATTTTGAAATGGGAGCAATTTAACACACATACTCATTTTCTGTTTTCATCTTCGAAAGATCAAATTGCACGGCAACACCAAAAACGGAGACTCATTAACAGGTGTGGGCAGAATGCATTCAAACAGAGAGAGAGAGATAAAAGACCACAGTCTGCACAGAAACAGCATAGTTTTCAGTTCATAAAGTGATGTACTTAACATCAGTAACAGGTTGCTCACACTTACAATCCCCAAAGAGTAACAGATTTCTCAAACGTTAACATCTCAGTTCAACTGCCCCCTTTGGCTCTGTCATTACACTACAATGGAATACTACACGCATGTCATGTCCGGAGAAATGCTCAAATGAACTCTAACAACCAGTTACGTCGTTTGGACAATTTTGCATTGCTGCACCATAACTGTGTTACTTGACCCGTTCACATAAAACAAACTATGCTATTGGATAGATGTGTGGTCAGTGATGTGCACACAAATCACAAATGATTAGTCATGAATGACTTGCCATGTTTACTGTCATTCAATAACATAGACAGCATTTACATGAGAGGCTGTGCCACCATGAAACTCATACAGCGTTGAAGTCAATGCATCATATTGAGGTAATTACTTAAACATGCTGACATCCAAGGTTATAATCAAAATTACTTACTCATCAGTTTGACCTCAGATGTTTAATTGTTCCCATGTTGGTGGACCTCTTTAAAAACCTTTAATTGAGCTCTTAAGGTGACCTTATATGGCTAAAAAAGCACAAGGGCACTGGTGAGAAGCACCGTTAATTGGAGGAAGCTGATTCATAGGGAAGAGAATGTTGGCATTAACTCTTTGTGAGTTTCCTCTACTGCTGATAGGCTTACAGTACGGTGGACACGGGGATAAGAGTTTTGAGCCCAGTGCCCGCTGTGTGTATCGGTTTGATTACACACACGGTTTGAAACCCACTCACTTGAAAGGGAATGTTTATATCCCACTGCTTCCTCATTTTATTTTCCAGTGTGTGTGTCCTACTAACAGTGAGCGATTTGGAGCCAATTCCAATTAATCAGATCACTGTGATAGTCCAACAGAGCTGAGGATTTTTTTGGTCTCCCGACTCAGGTTGCCGCTCCGCTGAAGATGATGCCCTATTGTTTTGTCCACAGTCTCGCTGGTTGGATCAATAACCCAGCAGCCCAAATGCAAGCCCAGGGGCAGGTAGACTCTGCAGTATCATGTTTGCACTGGGAGCTCAATGCCACCCTTGTGTGTCAGGTGCCCGGCACAGAGTCTGAAAGCCTATGATTTATGGGACGCATCCGGCTGTGCCACTCAAAAGATCTCACGGCTGGGCGGGTCTGCAGGGTCCATACACACACACACACACACACACACACACACACACACACACACACACACACACACACACACACACTCAGACATGGCAAGAGTGGGAGAGACGGCAGGCCCTGAAGGATGAGTGTAACTAAGAGAGACAGATGACGCGCTCTCAGCAGAGCTCCGCCATTCCATCCCGGAAACAGCACACTCACTCAGGGCCGCTATCAGGACCAGCGGAGCGGGCAGCGAGAGTGGCTAACGGCCAGCGATTAAATCGCAGGGGCGAGACGCATACCAAACAGAGAGAGAAAACTTTTCCGAGCGCAACATCAAAGCGACCACCAGCACAGTAATGAGAGGGACTGTGATGGAAAATAACAAAAAGGCCTCAAGGGAATGCAATAATATACATATTGATACATACACATATACAGTATGCATATTATATTACTGCCCCTTGATTTATGTTGTTTTTCTTAACTAAAATCATGTATAAATACACCATAGATTACAATACAATATAAAATACTTTTATGTGACTTTCTCAAAAAATGGAATACATAAGGGTTTGCTCAGGTAAGCTGGTTTCAAAACTAGCACCAAATCAGAAAGAAAGATAATCCCTCAGGATTGTTAATGATCAAGGCACTTGTTGGTGAAAAACACAATGACGATGATGGAGACAACGATGACTCACATTTAACATCTGTCTTTTCCGTCCGCACAGGTGATTCAAGGGAACTGAACCTAGGTCGGTCATGATTCATTATTCTCAGTCCACTCCTTGGCCCCGGGCTATAGCTAGTCTCACTTTCAGGCTCGTTCAAGCTCTGACCAAATCATTCTGCTTCCACTCTTGCTGTCTCTATCTTCCAAATCCTTTGCTGTCTCGCTCTGACACATCTCTGTTTGTCCACTATTCTCTGAATCATCTTCTTTTTCTTCTTTTTCTCCTCCTCCTCTTCTTTTTCTTTCTTTCTTTCTTTCTTTCACTTGCTCCTGCTCAAACTTCCACTTCCTGGTGTCCACCTTGTGCCCCTGTGGTGGTGCTCACCACAATGTCGAAGCACGTCTCCATCATGACCCGAGACTTGCAGAGGTTCACGCAGAACTCCAGCTCCCCTGTGGCCTGGACCAGGGCCTCCAGGTAGTCCTGGGAGTCCATGTCGAGGTCTGGATCCACGTCGACTGGAGGAGAACAGGAGACAGAGGGGAGTCAAACAAAAGACTGAGTCTATGGAGAAAAACATGACCTTTCCATCAAACTTAACAACAGGATTCATTTGATCCATTTTTCTATATGAGGAAATGTTGAACGATCAAATGTATTGTATAGAATGTGTGACCTTTACTATTTTATATATGAGTCAGTCCCGGGCAGGTCAGCTATGACACAATGAATAATTTCTCCCTCACATCACAGGTACAAAAAGACCTGGACTACCATGCAGTGAATACAGCACAATAGGAAACAATTTTCTCACAGGGATGAATACCTCACCATAGAGGCACCACTCTAATACTGGTTAGCTGGTTTGCTTCTTGCATTTTCAATTCTCGGATGAAAATGCAAGAAGTGTCCAAAGGTCGAGGGTGATCAAATATTCATTTTCATTCAGTGTTTGTAGAGTAACTTTCTGTCAGATTAGCCTGTCATTCATGAAAAGAAAACTGTGATTATTTTCCCTTGTAGTCTTCCTGCACAATATATTTCATAAAGAAATAGCTGTATTTCTATAAATATCTACATAAAGGATTTTGAAAGCTCAACCAACCAAGGAACATCCTTCAGCAACCAGTTACAGAAGGCCCACCACAGCAAACTCTATTGACATCAATGATGCCCTTTACACATACGATGCTCTCAAAGCATACTGTAAATATACTGTTTATTGTTGTAGCACAGGACCAGAGGGCTTCACTTTCTCTAAACGACTTTCCAAATCTGGGTTATAGTGAAAAAGAAATTCCCAAAATGCCTAGCCATGGACACACTGAGATGTTCCACACCCCTCCAGTCCCATCGCTGGAGGCACTGGCAGAGCTGAACCACAGAAAGGGGCCTTTGTACATGCGTTGTGTGGCATTGCATGGCTGGCTTCCCCTGCATGTGTGTTGTATGAATGATGTCAGAAACATGTTAAGGAACACTCATTCACCAACAACAAAAAGAGGCTCTGACAGAACATAAAGAGAAGCATGGGTCAGAGCCATGTATGTGTGATTCATGCATCTGAATTTTCACACTTGAATAAGGGGCATACATAGGTGGTCCTCTATTTTCAAAAGCCCACTGTTATAGCCTGTAGGCATAGCATATAAATCTTGTGTCCAGGGTCAACCGGTCTTTAAGGAACACAAAAGACAAAGTATGTGTTTTTATATAAGGCAGTGCATTAAACCAAAGTCACATGGAATGACCAATATCTCAAATGGAAGTTGCCTTTGAGGAGGAAGTAGGGTACATTACATGTTTTAAACATGGATGCCTTCTGGAGGGACAGGAAGTCATGATGACAGCAATGCTGTTGGGGCAGTTCAGAAGAACACACATAGATACAGAGAATGGAAACACCCTTTCCACAAACACTACAGGGCTGTACCGCAATCTCATGTCTATATCAGCCACACCAGTAAATGGGTCATTCACATTCAGTGCAAACGGACCCAGTAGGCACCTGTAAGCAATCTGGTATTAGTTCCCAAATGAGCTTATCCCTGCTGGGCTGAAAATGAACACCTTTTGCGATGGAGACTACAAAAGACGGCTGAGAACATAATTGAAATAGATCAATATTTTCAATTTCAAGCATTTTCTCCACAGGCATGTTATGTTCTGGAAGACAGAGCACAGAGCAAGACCCCTAATGTAGTCATCAATAAGAATGCAGTACATGCAACACAGAATGACAGATCATGATTCCTGTAACACTAGGCCATGTGCACTGAGATGGAGAAGGTGAGATGATAGTTTTATGGTGGCTAGTTTTATGCAGGAGCTGCTCAACCACTAGCATTAGATACTTTGTACATTTTTGCCATTTTGTGATGTGCTTGTAATTTAATTTAAATGTATTTTGTGGAACAAGAGCCTCTTGTTTGAACAAACATCAAATTCAGTGTAAATGAATCCTTCATTTAGCTGAGGGTTGCTCTCACAGCCGTATGTTCTTTGCAATTCAATCGTAGCAATTCATTATACATCTCCTCTGATCTCATTTAGTTTCCAGCCTGCCAAGGCTAAATGCAAATGTATGAAAAAGATTCAATTGGCATTACATACTCAAAAACACACCAGCTCACCAATTACCCTCAGTTGAATTTAATTGAAAGGATATCTGTACTCACATTCTCCCATCCACTTGCCGGGGTCAAGCATCAGCCGAGTCTTGGCGTCCTCCAGCTCCCTCTTCAGTCTCTCGTGCTTGGCCCTGAGCTCCCGGATCTGCTGCTGACGCTTCTCCAGCATCCTGAGCCGCGCGTTGAAGTACTGCAGTCCCTGGAGCCCCACGAGACCAGAACAGGAAGGGAGAGAGAGAGAGAGAGAGGGAGAGAGAGAGATAGAGAGAGAGAGAGAGAGGAAGAGAGAGAGGAGCTTTAGCAAAGTGTGGTCAGAGAGAAATGAGACCTGGAGCTCCGGGTGCTCTCGTCCCGCTGTCACTAGGCAGGACGCTGCCTGGATACCTGACCGTCGTTGGGTCTGCACCGTGTGCCTTGTGGCAAATCGCCGCCCCGACGTGGAAGTGCGTTTTTACCGCAGGGGATTAGGTCAAATTGAATCATGGGGCGGCTAACCCACCGGGAGACTTAGCTTCTGTAGACTGGCTGGATTAATTAGAGACGAGTCAGAGAATAAAATTAGCAGCCAAACTAATCTCTCACTCGCCCCTAATCTCCCAGGGAAGAAGAAAAAAAAAAACGTTTGTGTGAGGATTAGTTAGGGACAAGGCCACGAGGGACAGGTTGCTGGCAGGTAGTGTTGCAGGTGCAGATTATCCTGGGGTGTTTACTATGTTGCTGTGAGTATTCAGCCGATGCATGCTGCCATAGATAGCGGCTGACTCTGGATCAGTTCCTGCCAGCGCCTGGCGGGGTCTCCACCACAATCAGCTGCTCTCTAGACAAAGGAGAAGGTCTCACCCTAACCCTTCATGCTGTAGTCCATGCACATGGAGATTTTTACTGTAATTTCATTACTGGATTATGTCAAGGTTGATTTGGTTTGATTAAATTGAATCATTCTGCGGCACCCCAGCACCACCACCACCACCATTGTGATACCTCAATGCAGTTTCCCAAGTCAAGTCACATCCATCATTTCTAATCAACGTACCTTTTCAACATCCTGAAATGGCTGTCAGAAACGTAGGAGTGGGGAGGGAGAGGGGGAGAGAAAAATGTATAAGAGTATGCTAATGCATAGATAATAGGAAAACATTAATGAAGAAGTCTTTCTTTCTTTCTTTCTTTCTTTCTTTCTATTTCTCTCGCTCGCTCGCTCCCTCGCTCCCTCTCTTTTTCTCTGTCTCTTGCTATCTCAGTTTCATACAAACACAAAGCCTCGCTTAGAGATGGCCACACACACACATAAAGACACACACATAAAGACACACACACACATAAAGACACACACATGCGGGGCACACAGACACACACTTAGACACACACATGCACACACTATAATTTTTCCCCTCTCCATTTTTCGTGCATGGACCGCCAGGCTCTCAAAGACGAATTGAAGATCATCTTTTCCTAATTGAAAATAAATCACGGTGCCATTCAGCTGAGTTAATGTCTTTTCCTCTTGACTTCTACACACAATTGGCTGGGCGACCGTGTTTGACTCGTGGGTACGGTTAATGACCCGTGGATGTGGGGAGGGTAGTGCACCATAAAGAGCGATCAGGCAAGCCTCTGATAGTGAGGGCCCAGTCTTCATTCATCACTTGCACCTCCAACCCTTTTTTTCTCTTTGTTGTGTTTCACTCTCTCTCTGTCTCCGTCTCTCTGTCCTCCCTACTCAGTATTCAAATGGGAGGGTTGCACACTCGGGCTATTAGTTTTACCCAAATCAATTAAGCTATTGTCAGTAACAGTTTAACTGATAACCTCCATGCCTCGCAGAGCTTTACTTAGGCTCCATGTTTGAACAACCCTATACTAGTATTCTGGTTGAGTTAGCATCCTTATACTTTTTCCTACTTCTGGTCCCATGGGCTTTATTGATGTCTAAAGTTTCCACACCTCACCAATGTCACAAAACCTCTAGCTTGGGCATCATTTAAAAGAACACTGTTTGTTTGTTTTTTGTTCAGTCAGAATGGTGAGCCTTACCTCAGCACCCATCCCCTCTTTGCGTTTCTGGAGCCTCTCCACATCATCAATCTCGTACACTTTAATCTCAAAGGGCTCCTTCAGGGTGCCACCCAAGGGGGGCAAATCCACCCACTGGCCCGCTGCCCCGGGTTTGCGGCTCAGGGAGGATGTGTCCGGCAGAGGGGCAGGGATCAGCCTTCGCCTCTGGAGGCCTGGAGGAATGAGAAGGTCGGAAGGGTCAAAAGGCTTTCTAGTGTTTCTTTATAGAACAGGCAGTGTGCCAGGAATATCCTGGAGTTTTTGCAAAGCCCTGCCTTTTAAATATTTATGAAGGCTCCAGAACAGTACAGTCACAGTAGATCAGGCAGGAGGGGGAAAAAAAGGGCCGTTGTAAAAAGCCACTGCTCTTCTGGAGCCTCTGATTACATATGCATTGAGGGCAAGACAGCAACTTTGGCTGATACCTCAAACGAGTATTAGAGCAGACGGATGCATAAATCTAGCAAAATACCTGGCACAAAGTAGTGATAGACTTTCGGTTCACAGAAAAATATGGAGATTTGTGATAGGGATGAGGATAAGTGTTGAGCACTAAACACACTACTGTACCTGTATAACTTAAACTGTGAGTTGAATTCAAAACTACTATCTCTTAGTAAACTGCTCTATGCATTATGGATGGCAGCCAGGAGAGTACATTCCTTTGTAGAAACATCTAACTTAATTTAATGTTTCCTTTTTTTATACAAATTTTTCGACAACAACTTTGAGCATCGAGAATCCTGATATTGAGGATCCTCAAAGAGATAAATAAAACACAGCATGAACAAGTTGAAAGTGGATACCTGGCCTTGCCAATACATGTTCTCTTTCAACCCTCTCAAGGACAAAAATATGTGTTGGTTAATTTTTCTGTATCTTGATGCAGCAATGTTGATTAGTAGTGATAATAAAAAAGCTTACCGTTTGATCTTTTCTTGGGCGACTTAGAAGCCTTTGCTCGACTCGATGTTGAGACCCCGCTCTCGCTCATGGAGTCGTGTGCAGAGGAGGCGCTGCCCGTCGTCTCGCTGTCCCGGATCATGCTCTCATACCCACTGCTGCCACCGCTGTGGTAGAACAGGGCAGTGCGGCCCATGGCGGGTGGAAGTTCTCCGCTAAGGACGCTACTGTTGTCACTTCCATGCCCACTACTGTATCGCTGGGGTCGCCGCGGGGCTGTTATCTTGCTGTAGGGTGAAGGCAGAGAGGCAGGGGTGGGTGTCTCGCTGGGATTTGTAGCACCATCGTTCCCATCTGCCGAGTCTCCGGAGCCCTTTAAGTGTTTCTTGGGACTACCAGAGGCTAGCTCGCTGACTCGGCTGTTCGCGGCACGTAGAGCTTGCTTTGTGCCCATAATGGTGCCTCTGCCTGGCTTTGCAGTAGCACCCGGCACTGAACGAGTCGGAGTCTTTCCTGATGGAGGCAGGCTGGCATTACGTGCAGCTGAAGTCGTAAGAGATTTGGTGGAGGAACTAAGTGCCTTTGAGCCACTCGCAGACAGCACCTTTGCTTTGGTGCCACTGGGACCAATAGCTCGAGAGCTGATACTGGCTTTGATATGTCCAAGTCTGCTTCCACTTGTGGCAGAGGATGGTGGAGAGATTGCAGTAGGAGTTGAGGATGAAGTGGGTATCCCAAGACGAGGAACCATCCTACTTGATTTGCCAGTGCTTCCTAAGCTAGCACCACTGTTCTCTCTTGACAGTCCTGGTCTGGATCCCACTGAAGTGAGACTGTCACATCGTTCCAAGGACACCAGGCTGCCAAAGTACCTCCCATTATCACCTTTGCCCCCTCGTGCCTTCAGACTGGAGGCCGTCCTCAAACTGGATGTTTTGAAGCTAGCAGAATCAAAGTCCTCCTCTGAGGCTGAGGTTTTGGGAAGTGAGGATTTGGCTGCATCGCTACCTGACCTCAAGGCACTTGGAGACAAAACAATCCTCGTCCTCTGGTCTAGGCTAGACTTCCGAAGGGGTGGGGCAGGAGGGGAAATGCTTTCAGACTTCGGCAGGCCAGTAGCCTTTTGTCCATTTCCTCTTTTACCTAAAGAGGAGAATCTTAAGCTGCTGGTCCCCTGCAACCCTTCCTGGCCCCATTTAGATTCAGATGAAGTATGAGGCACAGACACAGTCCCAAGAGTGGTGGCTCCCCGTCTAAGCTGTGGCATCCTACTCAAGGTGTCGGTTTTCTTGCTGCTAGATCTTTCACAGCCATCCACCACCCTTTGGGTAGAGGAGGAAACTTGTGCCTTGGGTGGGCGGGGAACACTGTTGCTGTTTCCATTGGGTTTTCTGGTCGGAATGCTACTCAGGGCATTTCTTGGTGACTTAACAAAAGATACAGAGTCTGTGGGCTTAGGATCTGAGGGTCCACTGGCACCGCGAAGCCATGTCTCTTCCAATCTGCTGTCTTGCCTCTGCAGTTCACGGCTGCAGCTAGGGCCTGGAGCAACAGACGAGGTAGGTTTGGTTTTCCTGGGTAGCGAGGAGTGAGAGCCATGGTGGGACTGTGGGGACTGTGAGGTGTTCAGAGTGTTAGCTCTGGCTGATTTAGGGCCTTTTAGGAATGCTTTGGTAGTATCAGGAGAGGCTGGGCACTTGTTCAGGGATGCTCTGCAGGGACTAGCAGTCTCACTGTCAACTTCTGAAAAGAAAATACCACTATCTCCCAAGGAACTCTTGGCCCCTTTCTGAGAAAAGGGGTCCATGCGTAACGCACCAGGTGAATCCAAGATAGAGGATGTGCTATCTGCTCTCACATTCCTACCTTTCGACATGTGACCTTTGGACGAATGGACTGCCTCACTGTCAAGCGTGCACACACTCATCTCACTAGGCCAAGAGCCAATCGAGGATTGTCCACTTCCGTGGCAAGTGTACAAGTCTTCCTGCGATTGCCTGACAGCCTCCAAGGTTGCCTGGGAGGCCTCCACTTGGGAAGTGTAGGCATCAAACTCATCGTTAATGCTGCTAATTATGCTAACAGGCCGTGATCCCGATGCCAAAGCCTGTAGAGAGCAATCACTGTTAAAGCTGATTATACTGGATGGTCTACCATTATCTGGGATAAGACCAGGGGGAAGGTCTTCCACCACTGTGAACACCAGTTCATCCTCCCCATTCAACTCCACAGGTTGCTGAAGGGTGAGTGTGGTTCTTAGCACATCCCGCTCTAAACACCTGCCCCTGAGGGCTGCTCTGAGATGGCTTACCTCCAGGGGACTTCTGCTCATGTGGTGTGCTCTTTCCATAACAGGAGATCCCCCTTGCTCACCCTGTCTCAGAGCCTGCTGGCTCATCCCCACGGGAGGTGTCCGTGCAGCAGGGCCACTGCTAGCGCTACCTGCTGTCCTGGAGGACCTGGTTTGGGAGGGGGAGCTGTTGGGTTTTGGCAAAGGTCCTTTGTTGAGGTAGACCTTCTCTCGGACTACGGGTTCTGAATCTGTTGTTGCACATTTGCTAGGTTCAGAAGTGACCCTGTCTGAGGGAGCTCTGGAATGTTCCTTTTCAGGATTGAGGGGAGCAGGGTGGGTAGACCCTGTGGTGTGGGAAGGCTTTTGGAAAGAGTTCTTAGCAGTCCTGGCAGAAAATGCTGTCTCCTCCAATGCTTTGCCAACCCCACTATTTAGGGGGGTTACCTTAGGGATTACCTGTGATCCCTTGCCCTCTCCTGTGAAAGTGGACGGCCCTTCGCTGCCATCAATGCATTCAAGACGTTCCTGCAATTCTGCAAATGTGTTGCACTTCAAATGATCCCCATCTCTTAAGGGACCGTCCTTTGCGCGCTTCTTATTTAAAGAGGGAATGATGGGTACGAAGGCGGGTGGGCCCTCATTGTCACTAAGCTCTCGGTCAGAGATTTGGGCTCCGCCAGGCCCGACGTAGATGACCGTGTCGCAGGAGTGCTCACTGCTCGATGAGTAGTCCGGGTCACTGGAGAGCATTGAGGGCATGTCTGGGTCAAGGGCCACAGTCCTGGGGTGGAATGGCCGGAGATGCGCTGGCCGACGTATCCGCCCTTCTTCACAAGAACTCTCCCCACCAGAAGAGCTAGATGCATACTGAAATGGAGAAATAAAGACAGTTAATACCATGTCTTTCCAGTGAGCTACTGTGCACCTCCCACACACCTGATTAATGGAGCTCTTCTACTCTAGTATTCTCAGTATGGATAGGTTACATTAGGAAGCTGGAGATATTGAAATGCATATTGGATGATTCAATAGCTGGATTTCAGTGCACAATTGATTCTACAGCATATTAGTTCCTCTAGAAATGACATGTCAATATCATCAAAGGTTAAAAGTGCAGGCAACACAGACAGTGCTTCAATGAATGACATTAACATATATTGGCTGCCAACTTATGCTTCTGAATGATTTTTACGATCTATAAGGAATAAATACATGTCGTCAATCTGCCTAATTATGGTGAATGTATGCTGCACTAATCTGAATGCATACATAACAGACTCCCTATGGAAGGGAGCCATTGATTTGCTGGCACAGACACTGAATTATTACTGTAACAAGGCAAAAAATATGTCAAAATCTGAATGGCTTGAAATGTAAGTTTTTATTTAACCTAGGATATTCAATCAGGGGCACTACAAGATCTATTTGACTGCACATTTCAATTGCAAAGCCACTGTTGAAACAATATAAAAACCCCAGCCAGACCTAATTCAGGTTTAGGCCTCTCAGAGTTCTACACACCCACACAAAATCACCCACAAAATGTGCAACACAAAGACAAAGACAAATAAACATAGACATAATTGTACGTGCACCCACAGATTCAAACACTAACCTTAGATTTCTTCTTCCTCATGCGGTGTATACGCGAGGCTAGCTGAACGGTGGTGAGCGTCTCGGCAAACTTGGCTGGCGAGTCTGAGATGTGGGCAATCATGGTGGTTCTGCAGTTGATGTTGCCCAGGGACTCCCTCAGCAGCATGGTGAGCTTGCTGTCCCTGAATTATTCATCAAAACAGCCCCTTCGTTAGCCAAAAAAGCCAACCCCTGCCATCTCTAACCAACCAACCCCCAACCCTCACTCCCTCATGATCACAGCAACCAGATCCTACTGCAATGGAGATATGCGCTATAGGCAAACAACATGGCAAAAAACAGTACTTCTACCATTCGGCACAATGTAACAGAAATCCATAAGAGAAATTGTTTTTATGGCTTTGGCCAAAAGTTAAAGGCCCTTCATATTTTTGGTGTGCTGGATTTCAAGTGCTAAAATGTCTCCAGCCAAATAGTAAGAAAAAATGACTTCTATCTAATAGTAACTGCCTATCTAAAGTCTGTCCTTCAGGGTGCCAATGGAAAGCCTTGTCTTGCATCTGGAATCTAAATGCCATCAATAACTTCCCACATCCATTCATTTCAGCCTCCCACAGCTTGCCATTTCCTTCTTACAAGTCCGTTAATTGGGTCCATTGATCTGACTGAGAATGGAGTCGGCAACATGTACAAGGTTGCAGCCAGGGAAACATAAATGCACATTGTATCAAACACACAAACACCCACATCCAAACACACACACACACACACACACACACACACACACACACACACACACACACACACACACACACACAGAAACACCCATTTCTTTACACAAACAGCATAATCAAACATGCACCTGTACGGTACGTGCTTGGCTCCATTTGCCAAGGCAAGGATGACATTGCCCAGGGCACCCAGGGACAGGCACTGTCCCCTTCCTCCGTCGCGGGTCTGGCTGAGGTCGGACTCACAGCTGCCCAGGTCGAGGAGGTGAAGGCGACTCCGACCACCTGACACTGCCAGGGGCGCAGGGAAGACTTATTAGCGAGCAGTTACAGGAGGCAAAATTAACATTCAGCAGAAAGAGATTGTGCTTCCTCAGAGATAAAACCATGACCTTGGTACTGGGTTCTACAACTGCCAAGCTCCAAGGATAATAAATGAGTTGGCCTCCAAAGTATAAAAGGAAGAGTGAACACACATCAAAAATTAAAACAAAACAAAAAATCAATCACATTTTTGAAGGAAATCCAATCGTTCTTGCATAAATGGCCATTTAATGGTCTCAGAATAGCATAGTTTTTTTTAGAGAATCACTGTCTTATTTCTGTTTAATAGTACTAGAGCCAATGCAAAATGACTTCCAGGCTGAATCGCACGATTTAATACTCAGATACATGTTATGCAAATCTGATAAACCTCTAGAGTGGCACTGAAGGATTACGCTTCCGCATTTACACTTTTAAACTGAGAGAAGACAGCGTCTTACAACGAATAGTCTTGCTATTTATTTTGAACTCTCATTCACTATCTTAGTCTTCTCTCATCATTCAGTACATACTACTCATCATTCAGTGCATGCCACACATCAACTTGACAAATCACTTGGGATAGTTTTTGTCTTTGAATTGAGAGAGAAGTCAGTGCCTTCGTTGGTGTCTATGAAATAAATAAATAAATAAATAAATAGGCCAAGACTAACTAAGGCCAGTATCATATTTTCTGGAAAATTGGTTTGGGTTCATGCAAAAGTCAGTCAGGTCAAAAATAAGTCAAGTGCTCACAGAAGGGAAAGCGGCAATGTGCCTGTTTTAAATAGCAAGCATCGAAAATTAACCTCACGTCAGCAAGACTCAAAAACACAGAGTGTATGGAATGATAGCACTCCATGGGAGTGGAATGCTAAGTAGCCTCCTCATCATTGGCGCCCGTCTATAAACATTCCAAGTGAGAGAACCCAACCCTCATTATGCATTGAAATTTATTCCGGCTGTGACCAGCGCCCATCTAGAGTAGTGGAGACAGTGGTGAAATACTAATGACCAGGCTAACGTCAAGAAGCTCCACTGACAGGTAGGGCCAGGAGCGCTAATGAAAATGTGCCGGCGTCTCCCCTCACTGTGCTTGGTATTCTGGTTTCTCCCGCTATCAGTGGCACCAAATGAAGCTAATTAATATATGTTCAGTTGGACGGAGAGATAATAGACCTGCCGGGATTGTGCAACCCACTGCAACTGGCTTTCTTCTAATACTAATGATGCATGCAAAATATGTTCCGGGAGCCGGAGATGAAAGCATGCAGACTCATTTGAATTGTGCAGATCAGAGCGTTTCTACTGAGCTCGAACAAACGGGGAAAGATTTGACACACTAGCATCGATCCCACGGTGGGTGCTATGAAAATGATATGCTCTGGTGCCTAGTAGTAGAACTTTAAAGATAATATTCTTTAATAAATAATAAAATGAAAAAAATGAATCTTCCAGGAAGATAGAAATTTCCCTGACAACTTGTTCCACTCCCAATAATTAAACCTCGGAGAGGTGAGTGAAGGCTCATTAAGCCAGTGATGGAGACGCAGTGATGAGCAAGTATGCTAACCTCCCCAAGCTGTTTCACAAATGACAACATGCTCACTGAGTAACACCCACCCACACACTCTCAGTCAGACAAGCGCAAGGAGATCAGCTTGCAGGCATAAACACACAAGCACAGACCCAAACACAAGCAGAGCAGCCTTTTTATAGTAATGCCAGTAATACACACACAAGAGCATAAAAAACATTTCTGACACATTTTCTGAATCTACATACACAGACCTTGTACCCAAACACGCACAAATGCACACGCTGACTCAAGACAAGCAAAACCACAAATATACAACACCAAAACATACACAAAGACACAGACACAGACACACACACACACACACACACACACACACACACACACACACACACACACACACACACACACACATACACACACAACCACACACATACAGCACCAAAACATACACAAACACACACATACACTCTCTCTCACACACGCACACACACACACACACACACACACACACACACACACACACACACACACACACACACACACACACACACACACACACACTCACTTCCTCCTTTGGCACTCTTCTCCATGCGGTACTGGTAGACGTGCAGGGTGAAGAGCATGTGGGAGTTCCTGCGCTCCTCCTCCTCACAGTCGGGCCGACTGGTGCTCCGAGCCGCCAGGGCCGTGTCCAGGTAGAAGGCCGCCCTCTCCGCCGTGGACGCTCTCAACTCACTCTGATTCTGGAGCTACGGAGAGAGAGAGAGAGAGAGAGAGAGAGAGAGAGAGAGAGATAGAGGGCAGTGAGAATGTAAACCATGCAGGCAAGCAGTACAAAAGGAAGAAAGCAGAGCATGATCAACACAATAATGGGGGGGGGGGGTGAATGAGAAGAATCTGATAATTGGACCACAAGGCCACATCTCTGGCTCTGAAAGTCGGGTCTCCAAGGTGACACCCTTAAGAGAAACACTAACAGGAGTGGGGGAGGAAGATAGAGGTGAGGAGGTGACAAAAAATTAGGTCAGGTGATGAAGTCACTGCACAGAGGGAGGAAGCTCTCGCTCAATTAACAAAAGGAGGAAAGACCTGCGAGAGCAATGGGCAAATGACCAGAACTAGAGGACACTGCGGTCCACTTTCATTGAGAGCGGGGTTATTACCTGAGATCCAGAGACGGGGTCCTCACGCAGGAAGACACCCGGGGATTGGCTGTCCTGCGCGCTGCCTGACGTGAGGTCGGCCAGCAGGTCGGTGAGGGCCTCGTCTCGGCCGCAGATCTCCACGGCGGACACGCGGACGGAGAAGCGGGCGCCAGCCTTCTCCCGACGCTCCTCGATCAGCTTAAAGAGCCAGGCGATCGCACACGGTGCCACACCCAGGCTCTGGGTCGAGCTGTCCTGCCCAATCATGGTGAACGTCTTGCCTGCGGCGGGGGATCAGGTCAGGGCAGGGTAAGTGGTAATGCAGATGGACACGCCAAACAGGCACAACCCGGCACAACCCGGCATACAGTACCATATGCACTAAGAGCAGCAACCCGGCATACAGTACCATATGCACTAAGAGCAACAACCCGGCATACCATATGCACTAAGAGCAGCAATCAGCAACAACACTGGGGCCTCTCCCACACTGTATATTTCCACTTGGGGCTCAATAAAGTATCTATCTATCTATCTATCTATCTATCTATCTATCTATCTATCTATCTACTGTATCTATCTATCTATCTATCTATCTATCTATATACTGACAAACATATTTATATATATATATTGTACTGAAAATATAAAAAATATATAAAAAAATATATATATATATATTGTACTGTATATACTGACAAACTGACAAAGATATGTCTCTCCACAGGTACACACAGGCAACCAGACACAGACACATGAAGTACATTTAGTTGTGTAGACTACACAAATGTAAATGTGCACAATTTCTGGGGACAACAGCAGCATATAAATTCAAAATCATTATAAAATCTCAAAATGAAGGAACCCGGGAGCTCTAATCCTGGTATATGTATTCCTGACACATTTGCGTTGAATAATATTACCATAGCCTAGCGATATGCAGTAACACATTGGAGGCTAAAAGTGGATCTAGATGGGCAGTGGTTCAACTCTGCATTAGAAAAGCTGAAACGGTAAAAGCTTGTGTAATTAAAATAAATTACAGAGGTATTTCAGCGCTGTACGCGAGTGAAACTGATGCTGAAGCCCAACTGAACACACGAGTCCTCAGCCTCACGGCAGGGGGTAAGCTAACCTTCTCAGCAGGGGGTCGAGCCAAAGGCCGGAAACCAGAGGCAAGCGAGAGGAGGACGCGAAGGGAATGCACGCTTGCATGCTTAACAAACACAGAGCATAAAGATGATCCTAGTAGCCTACTTTACATTCCGTACGCAGCCACGACTGATTAAGCAGTCTCATACAGTAGAATGAGAGAGAGAGAGAGAGAGAGAAAGTGTGTGAGAGAGAGAGAGAGGGGGGATGGAGAGAGAGAAAGAGAGTGCTAACAGCTACAGTTTTCCTCCTCATACAAAACACTCAGGGACCGTTTCTGAGAGGGCTTCAGAATCAGTTCAAAAACGCGGAACCCCCTGCCTGCATCCCCCTAGCCATTGTCATTGTGATTTTTGGTGGGGTTCGGCACACAATGGTGGAGTTAATTAAAATGGAGTAGAATTGGTGGAGGCATGCAGCTAGCCATGATGTGTGTTCAGTAGGGGTTAAAATAGGATTTTGGAAATGGTGGCCATGCTTTTCTCTCCGACCGATGCCCACATGCACTCATAGAATGCCTAGAGTGTGTAATTCATAATTTTCCACATCAGGGGAGATTGTCGCTGCACTACACTTCTCAGACAGTAAGGGTTTCGGGCAGTGACAGTAACTATATTTGAGCCAAAGTCATGAGGAGTTGAGTTTTCTTCATGATAACGCATTCTTTTATCTCAGGTGACTTACAGTAACAGCACTTATCAGCATGCACAGAAGAATTCGCCACATAACCAACACAAGCAGTATACAGTACGTTCTGAAAAACTGCGTGAATGCTTGGAAATTAATGAAGTTCCCTTTTGTGGCATTGTACCAACTATTTACTTACAGTACATAGCCATCACAAATCACAACATACTTAATACAATACATACTGTAATACACAAAATCCAAGGAAACTGATGCCCAAGTGTGATGTCTGAACTAGTGTCCTACAACAGATCCCCAGTGTACAGTAGGAGACAGGCCCATGTCAGGCTAGAGAAGTAGTGGTACTAACCGAGGTTTGTGTGGCCGAAACAGAAGATGCAGCCGTCTGCTCCATTGACCACTGACTGGATGACCTCTGCAACAGTCCCTGAGCAAACCTCCGCCTGGGACACACAAGGGGAAAAAAAAAACTGGCAGGTTCACAATTTGAGATGGCCATTACATAAGAGACTTCACAAACGAGGCCTCAGACTTCAAAGATTTATTGATGCCAGTGCCCAAGGACAACACAACAATGGGTGTGAGAGAGAGAGAGATCAGGAGTTTTCTTGACGTTGCATCACATGAAACAGTATGGACTGTATTCATTGTGATGTTTGTGATAAGTCTTGAAACTGAGCGTTGAATTTACCTCTATTAAAATGTTCATCCCCCTACTTTTTATCTGCTGTTTCTTATCCCACGGCGTACCCTCCCTAAGTTTGTCGCACATAATAAGGTCTCTAACCAGTTGCTTGTGTCTTCTAAACATATTCATTATAGATTGCACCCTTGGGGCTGTCAGGGTGTTGCCACAGCTTGCAACAGAACTCCACCTGTCGCGGGCTCTACTCTTACAACGGAGGAGAAGAGAGAATCTGTGCCATTTCCGTGATAAAGTTTTCAAACTATGGCATATTGCCTCAGGTATGTGTGTGTGTGTGTGTGTGTGTGTGTGTTTGTGTGTGAGTGTGTGTGTGTGTGTGTGTGTGTGTGTGTGTGTGTATGTGTGTGTGTGCGTGCGTGTGTGTATGTGTTTGTGTGTGTGTTACATGTGTGAATGTTTTGACAGACTTGCAGCACGACCCCAAGCTCTGATGTCTGCCTCTTCAAAGGCTTCCGTCTGTTTTGCGCACTGATCATCAGAGTTGATGATGTACAACAGGAACCCCCCCCCCACACACACACACACACACACCTCCCACCCCCCCTCATCCGACGCCAGCCCGCACCTTTGCAAACCCCCATGGCGTGCGAAAGGAAGAGGAACACAGGGGCGCAATCTGCTCTTAGTGCCTCTTCCCACCTCCTGTGTGCGCCCCTGATCCGGCTGATGGTTTAGTTAGTGTGTGATGGAGCCACGTACCTCCCAAGTACACTCCCCCACACACCTCTCACTCACCCTCGTGCCCCCCAGGAACACTTTGATCTCTGTTTAGAGCACTGACTTGCCCCACCCAGTGCCCTGTTGTGAGATCGTATGCATATTCTGGGAGGCGATGGCATTCAAAGTATTTGTAGGCCTAGCAAATGTTGCCCCCCCGATTTCTAAGAATGGGAAAGGGCACCCCTCCCCCACGTCTTGGTGATATCTCCCCCTACCCACATATAAACACACACCCCTGCCCTCAACCTCCTGTCTTCACTCCGGAAGGCCCTTGTAATGGATTTGACACAACTGGTGTTATGTACTGTGGATTCATTTGCAATTTTATTTCATGATATATGACGATCCCTTACCACAGAAATGTATGTTTGAGCTTTGTGTTTCTTGGTCTGAAGTGACAAACAACAATCATATCTAAAGACTTTGTCCCCATTGTTTTTCAATTCAGTTGAGGGTATTTGTGACTTGCCAAAACACTGCTTGAACAGGCTTTCTCCCTCAAGTGGGTCCAACCCCATGTGTCTGGTTGAAATGAGTAAAACACCCCTGGACACTCACTTGGGAGGCATCCTGGGTGAAAATGGCATCGAAGGCAAACATCTTTGGAGCGGTGGCCGAGCGCCTCTGGGCAGTGGCGGAGGACGTTGAGGGGGCGTTGGGCGAAGGCTCCAGCAGAGTCAGCTGTTTCTTGTGGCCGTCCACCTTCAGGAAGGACATGGACTCAGGAGAACCTGGCACGGGACATATCCGCACCATCACTTTGACCTGTGATGCAAAACAACAGACAAAAAGTAACGTCAAATTTATAATGTAACTTTGTGCTTATGTATGTTATCCATTACTTTTTTTTAAACAGAAACTTCAAACGTTTTTTAAAATTCCAACATGGTTCGAACAAACATCTCTTCAGTCTTTGAGCGTCGAATCACAACAGCTGCTCGATAAAAAATATTGAAAACGCCCCCCTCAGACATCAAACAACAGCTGGAGACGCACAGACACCCCAATGCTAACACTAATTAGCGAGCCACGGAGGCGTTTCCACAGTCAGTGCCGACGGCTCACCGTTTCCATAGCACTGACACAGGTGACCCTACCATGGCAGCATGAACGTGAGGGAGTGGCACTGTGCGCAGCATGCCACGTTAACGTCCTTCAGCTGCCCTGCCAGGGATTCGAGGATTAACACCCCTTCACACACACACACACACACACACACACACACACACACACACACACACACACACACACACACACACACACACACACACACATGGTGGTGTTTGGATGGCATACAAGTTGGCGGTGGGAGAGTTGTTGCTTCAGATTTCCAGCCACTCCTCCTCACTCTTCCCAAGCGCCCCAGGAATATATCTCTCCAGTCAGACTCCAATGTGGCGGCGCGAGCCTCCTGACGGTCAACTGACACTTTGGGGTGGGTCTGACGGACACACGAGAGCCTCTCTCACAAGCCTCGGCCAAGTGGAACCGCCAGCTCTTTAGGCCAGGAACGGGGGAGGAACAGAAAAACTGGATGGATTTTCAAGTGGCAAACAATGGTGGGTGTAAAAGTATACAGCTGGCTTAACACTACCCACTCCACTCTTGACAGGTCTAATTCTCCAGAGTTTCTTTTCCTTTGCTTTTCCTTGTCAGGTTCTTTATTTTCCTTTTCTTTTTTTTTTGAAAGCAGCCCATCAGAAAATCCGCTGAATCTGCAGGAGGTGGATGAAGAAATCTCAAAGTCAGTTCTGGCACAGAGCTCTTTCATGAGCACCATAACTGACCGCCTGCTGACCAAACAAGTCATGTCTTCAACACTGCTGCAGTGGGCTCAGCTGAGCACAATGCTTTGTGGAGCAATAAACGCACCCTCCATTGTACAGATGCAATTAGACTTCCCATCATTAAATGGAGACTCCTCCAGCCGTAGTTCACAATGAATTCGCTCACAAACGCTTGAGACCTTTCATATAATTGGAATTATGCAAACTGTAAATATCAGCTTCCATAAATTCCCATTCTAGTGCTACCTGATAAGGAAAATGGGGTTGAGCATGCAACAGTGTGGCCTCATCGCCACTCGAACTAAATAACAACTGGAGTGATCTGCTAAATGTTAACGGCCTCTTTAAACGGTGAATATGGCTCATTTGGAAATTAATGGAGTGCATGACGATGACAACATCAGGCTAAAAAACCTGAGCTGTACCTAATGTGTAATCTGGTTTCATGGGGTGGCCCACCTTTGGAGCACGGATAAATCCATCTAGTGACCTGGAACTGGGCCAACGATGAGGTAATGCGCTGGGGCAATCTCTGGGGGTCTGGCTAAGCCGTCTAGCACATCCCCAAACGAGACAAAGAAAGCTCTCACTGGAATGGTGTACCCACCAATTCTTACAAAATGACCAATTCAAAGATGTACTTGTTTTACAAAAAAAAAAAAACGTTGAATGTGTCCTAATGGAGTACAAGCTTTTTAATAAAGGGAGTGGCACTTCCCCCACAAGAGACCAATCAAACCAATGGATGATGAAGCGATAACCACCCACATATATTGGGGTGTTTGTGTTTGGGAGCAGGACAGGTAGTGTCTGTATTTTGGAGTCTGCACGGTGACGCACAGAGTTAATCTGTGCACAGGAACACGTCTGGATTAGGGATCAGAGAGAGGAAGCCGTCGACTGGACCTGCGAAGGGAAGGGCTGGACCTACAGTATTAAAACAACTGCAGCTAATACTTCCTGTTCTATTGACCCTAATTTAATTAGGTCTCTGGAAGAAGAAAAAAACGCATCTGTCTTCACAGCAGGAAGCCTCATGTGAGAAGCAAAAAACAAAAGAAACTACTATTTAACGCTTTTCTTTCAAAGGGCTCTTCAAGGCTCTTCCTCCATTTCCTTTCATGCACCACGGCAGCTAAACAGGATCGGCGTCCCCGTGTTGCTCAGCTCACTTGTCGTGCCACCCTCCATTAGTCAACAAGGATCTGACATGAGAATCGTCTTTGCCACGGGAAAGCAACCGCAGTGGGCCACATGAGAACCACTCGGCATACTATTACACATCAGTTTGTTCAATAGCCTTGCAAGCAAGTGATAGTCAAAGCTGACTTTAACTGTCGTATTTTAGAACACATCACTAGAGATGCAGTATAGAGGGGCAATTCCGGGCAAAACTGTCACATCCATAACGCCAACACAACGCCATGATATTTAGTTGACGTTATGGACGTGACAGTTTTGCGTGGAATTGCCCAGAGAGAGAGAGAAAGAGAGAGAGGTAGAGAGAGAGGTAAACAAGCATATATGTATATATATATGGAGCATATACTATATATACACAGGGCATGATTTCCTCATCAGTGACCACAAACAGCTAAACAAACAAACAGCACCTGAACAAACTTGTGACAGGAAGCTGATGTGCCACATCCCAGCCCGCCTGATTTAGAGGCCCAATTTACTCTCTGTGCGCTCTGAGGCAGCGCTAACGCGCCAGGACATTCCCTGTTCGCTATTTCAGCTTTTATGGCCACCAGGGAAGGCTCTGGCGAGCGCAACAATAGAAAGCCTGCGATTTTTATTGCCGCAGTGCTGTAGATAAAAGAAATGCAATTGCAAACAATGAGGGTCCTGCGTTGGGCGAGGATGGAATTGCTATTCGCCTGATGCGGAGAAATGAGATGCAGGGCCACAGACAACTTCATTTCCTGTCTGACTTTTACTCTCTGATGGGAAAAGGCAAGGGCAAGTTCTCCATTATTTTTCAAACGCTGAGGAGCCGCCACACATAAAAGAAGACTCCTAATGATTGAAGGGCAGTGAACTGTCAAAATCGCAATTAATCTTCTGATACTGAGAGCACTGCAACTCTGCATCCCACAACATCTCGGCAATTTCCGCCACTCGAGACTGAGGGGGAACAATCTACCAGACAAGCTGCATATTGTTTTGCCAATTAAACCTGGCTGACTGCCCTTATTACAGCCAGGGTCCAGTCCCATGATATCACAGCCAGAGTCCAGTCCCATGATATCACAGCCAGGGTCCAGTCCCATGTTATTACGGCCACATATCCTGCAAAGTGTTTTCTAATCAAGGCCTCTCACCAAGCCCTCCCTCAGATGAACTGCCTCGCTTCTCAGTCCTCTCCACGTCCACCATTCAACAACTCTCTTCTTCCTCCAGGCCTCTCTCCAACCTCTCTCTTTCGCTCCCCTCCTCTTACCTCTCTCTCTCTCTTCTTCTGCTCCAGTTACTTCCTTCCCTCTGTCCGCACTCCAAATGACTCTCCTTTCTCCTTTGCCATTTTCTCTCCATTCTCTACCTCTTTTCCCCCATTATACTTGTAGCAGTGGGCTCTTCCTGGCTCGTTTGCCTTTCTGCTACAGGGGCCCATTGTGTGAGCTCCATTTTGTGCGGCGGATGTGCTGACACTCACCGGGCCTAATTAGGCTCTGTTTTACATCCAGTCGACTCATTAGCGGCAGGCAGCTGCCTGTGTTTTTTTGTAATCCTACCCAACGACTACTGTGTGCTTGACTAGGCTTGATTTACACCTGTCATGTCTCTTTTTTGGGGTCAGGTGCAATGTGTTTTTCGCCTGAGGTGCTTACCGACAAAAACCTTACTTCAAGGCCACCTCTATTGTTTTTTAACAAAATGCACAAATTTGCCAACACCACAGTGATCACATTATGACGATGTGATGTTAAAGTTATTGCCTCTGGTCCTTAGCCACTGCCTCTGCTCTCTTAAGTCATCAAAAGCAAATCACTACAGATGTAGGCGAAGGCACATTGCAGTCCGTTTGCTTACAGCAACCATTTGCAAGTTCAATCTAAATGCAATCTTGCCATACTTCTGAATCTGTGCCAAATGTGAGATCACCTGCTCTAATAACTCCTGTGAGGGTCAACCCTGGGCCAGCCAAGTCTGCAGCACACAGCCGTATTTTACTCTCCCGAATCCCACTCAACAGTGAAAGACCTACATTGTTCTCAAGAGCCCAGACCGCGTGCCGCACAAGCAAAGGGGATCAGCTAACTTGAGCGGAATAACCGGTCAGGCCTGCAGCACGTGCGACTTAGTCAAACAATTACCAGCTCGGTGCTTTCCACCGCAGAGGCATGCCCAGGGCGTCTGACCGCAAGTCATGTGCTGTGGTGGTGACCTGGAGACACCTCACCTCTTTCGCTAATCACACTTACGCCTGTCCATAGAATCCCTGACCTGTGTATATATGTGTGTGTGTGTGTGTGGGGTGGGGGTTGCTAAATCAGAAGGGTACCTAATCCACTTTAGCATAATCTCTTCAAGCGGTATAATCTCCGACAAGTAGCGTAGCCGAGCCAGAGATTTGACAATGAACTCCGACTACTACTCATGTGATGCTCTGCCAAAAATGCAACAAGAGCAAGACAAACAAAGCTCAGATATGTGTGATGCAGAGAACAGGGAGGTGAAGACTGCAGGAGCCATAAACTGTGTGATTATGAAATGCCGGCTCTCTCATAAAGCTACTCGGAGGTTTTCAGCCACTTATGACACCTCCGTAATGATCTGAGCAGGTGTGTTTGTTGGACCCACGAGTGAGAATCTACAAAATTAAATAAGCTCAATAATGACTGCAGCTCAGAAGTAATAAAAGCAAATCGAAGGCTTGGTAGTAAACAGGCAGCAACAGGAGACTGCACTAGAGGATTTGTATGCATGTGTTTTGGATGGAAAAGCACGAGTTATCATTAAGTCAGGGTTCAGAGCCTTTCACTTTGTTAAATCATTTCCACCAGAACCTGCACGGCTCCATAACAATTAGAGATGTTTGGCTCCTGGGTGCCATCACCCAAACTTAAGTTTGCTTAATCAGAACTGAGACTGCAGAGAATTACATTCTTAACATGGAAGTGTGAGTAACACCATAATGTATTGGTGTGGAGGAGTCCACTGGAATGGCATTGCCAATTGTAGGTAAAATATGAGCCAGAGTTATCTGGATTGTGACACAGGCTGTCTATTCTCTCTGGATTCAGGATCTAAAAAACATGCATACTTCTGTATGAATTAATGCCATCAGAATAATTGTGTTATGAATTCCTCATTTTCAAAACTCATTGTGTTCCACCCACAACAATCAGCCTCGGTGTTTTTGATCCATCTGTGACAGACCCTGTTCTGGTTCTGGAACATTCCCAGTGATGGCCATCACCAGCCTGTCTCCCAGCGTTCCGACACATTTTTCTCCCACTCCCCCGAACTGCTACTCACTCCGGGGAGGAATGCTGGCTGGCATATGGCACGGGCCTCTTGGAATCCCAACGGCCTGGGAATCAGGGCAGCCGCTATCAAAGACTCCTTCAGAGGCGAGGTGCGCGTCACGCATTGGCGATAATGCTGCCATAGACAGCCATGCTGAAGTCAATGAGGCATTGACGCTGCGCTGGGCTCAGCAGATCCAAACAAGTCAGTGCTGCTCAGAGAACTTGTGTGGGCACGGGCTGGGATTCCACAAACATGGAGTCATGTCGGCCGTTCAGCAGACATAATCTGCAGCACATCATCTGGAAAGGGCTGCTGCACACACACACACACACACACACACACATACAACACACACACACACACACACACACACAGACACACACACACACACACACACACACATACAATACACACACACACACACATACAACCCACACACACATACAATACACACACACACACACACACACACATACAACCCACACACACGCACACACACACACACACACATGCACACCCACACACACACACACACACACACACACACACACACACATACATACATACATACATACACACACACACACACACACACACACACACACACACACGTGCACACGCACACACACACACACACACACACACACACACGCACACACGCACCCACACACACACATTCACACACGCACACACGCACCCACACACACACACACACGCGCACACACACACACACACACAGATGCACACACGCACACAAACACATGCACACACACGCGCACACACACACACACACACACAGAAGCGAAATAGCACACATAGAAGTGTGCGTTCCGGGTTCTGATAGGAGAAGGGTTCCCAAGAGAGCTGAGAGGTCAATCAGCCAGATCTGCTTCATTAGCACAGCTCTAAAACCATTAAGCGGGAGGAGGTACGTAAAGGAGTAAGTAAAATCAGCTGCTTCAGAGAACGGATTACTGTAAGCAAAACCACCCAAAACTGGTTTTACTTTCTAAACTGAACCTTTTGTCGAGGTCATCACAATCAACATCCCCTAAAGCAAAAAAGAAAAAAACCTCAACAACATTCAAAATTCAAATGTGGTCATCTATGTATCTATGTATGCAACTATTGCATTGGAGGACACAGCTGTGTCATGGAGTTAAAACTGGACACCACTGTGCCATAGCACTGACCTATTTGCACTGTGTGTCCTTCCAGCCTCCTCTGGTCAAACAGGGTCCCTGGGAAACTGCACACCATGCAAGTCTTAGTGACGTGTCCTCCAGTGTTTTGAGTCAAGCTAACCTTGCTAGCGGCCAGCAATGTTACCATAAGATCCATGTGCTTAATATACCCTCCCGTATATGTGTGTATATTTATAAATATATAAGGCCAGGCAGTCCAGGCATGTGCTGCTGTGCAGTTCTCATGCCCACAGTCTGACAGGAAGAGTGCGGAGTGGTAAAGAGGGTATCCTTGGAACGCACTTACATGTAATACTTCACACTTGATATTTTAAAACCACAGAGGACACACACGCCATGCCCTTTCTCAAATCTACTTAGGCTTTAAGCCATGCACTTGAATGCATCATGAAAATGAAATGCTTCAGCGTACTCCTACTTGATTGCGATCCTTTGAGAGGGCCGCCTACATTCCAAGAGAGAGACATACCGGGCACAGTTAAGGAGCCGCCGTACCAGACGTTTCGTGGCCGATAAAGAACTCTGATGTGTTTCTGCGCCAAAGAGAGACTGCTGCTGCAGTGCAGACGGCAATATTTCAGCAGCTGTGTAACAGCTTGCATCAAAGCATCACCTATGGTCCGAGTAGCAGACACAATGAAGCCTGGTTTGCCAAAAACACTGACCAGCACGCTGTGAACTGAACCCAATGACCCTTTTTCGAGCAGTTTTTTTTTGGAAGGGGGACTTCCCACAGTCGTCTCGGCACGTCTTACCTTTCCCACCCCAGGGGTGTCCTTGACCTTTGACCCTGCCCTGAGGAGGCATGGCGGCACGGGGGGCGGCGAGAGCTGCAGGGTGGCGCTGAAGCCCTCGGTGTAGAAGGCGGGCTCGTTGGGGTCGGGTGGCGAGGGGGGCGGCGGCTGAGGCTTCTTCCGCTTGGAGAGGTTCAGCTTCTGAGCGGCCCTGTGGGACAGATCAGAGAGGGGGGGTGGGGGGGGGGGGGGGGGGCAGGTGAGAGAGACGCACAATTAGACTGACCACACGCACAGGCAATCAGACTCAGACAGACAGTGTAGACAAGCTCACCCTGTATGTCAATCTGCCAGTCTGTCGGAATGGCTTCTCAGCTATGCTTCTTCATTAGTCTCTTGGCCCTGATGTGTTTTGCCTGTTGGCTTTACATGTGCCTGTATTTTTTTGGCTGTCAGTCTGTCACTGTTCATGCGTCTGTCTGCCTGTCTTTCCCACCTTACTGCCACTACATCTGCTTGCTTGGCTGTTTGTCTGTCTGTCTGGCTGGCTGTCTGCGTGTCTGTCTATTTTTGTTTGTCTATCTGACTGTCTATCTGACTGTCTTCTCTTTTAGTCTGCTGTCTGGAGAGTGTGACTTTGACAGTTTTCCCCCCTCGAGAGACATTTTATGATAGAGCACGACTCACTATCAACTCCACGACATGAAAGGTAAGCACATTTGCAACTAAACAAGAGCATCACACAGTGCAAATACACAACCACGTTGAAAGTGAAAGACAAGAAACAAAGACATGCACAAACAGTCAAAAACAAAGAAACTGACAGACAGTCAGAGACAGTCTGAATGGCACAAAAACAGTCACACAGAGAGAGCGACAGATAAATGATCGAACAAAGGAAGACAACGAAACATTCTGACGGATGGACAGACAGTCCGATTACTGGACAGATAGTCAGACACTTCAGGGCATTAAATAATCTCCTCAAGACTGTGATCTAATACCTGCACTACAATTACACTGTTCTGAAAATGAGGCTAGCAAGGGGACATGTGCATTACTCATACAGTATACACCGTGAAGGCAGTGTGACGCTCATTTCACTCAAATACCGGGGAGCACTATCTGGGGTGCTTATCATTTTTTAATAAAATGGAACTGTCACACCACTGTCATCATCATCAGGGTGTGAGCAGAAAAGACAGCCTCGGTTCCCGTGTGATAATGCTCAGGCACAGATTCACAGCTCCAGTCCAGCGCACAGCAACAGATAGGAGGCCAGCAGGACGCGTATCTGATCTCTGGAAATGCACATCTATAAAGCCATACAAGTACAGAAGTAATGTACAACCCCCCCCCCCCCCCACACACACACACACACACACAGATACACACATACAAAAGCACACACACACACACACACACACACACACACACACACACACACACACACACACACACACACACACACACACACATAATGCAT
>NC_055962.1:6010419-6015419 GCF_018492685.1 Alosa sapidissima | reverse complement strand
GCCGTGACAGGCTGGAGATGAAACTGCATAGGGTTTCCTATAATAACTCAGCCATACACTGACACACAATTCAACAGCTCCTCCATTTTTTTTTCTTTTCTCGAGACGTGTCTTCTTATGTTTCTCCCAGACATGATACAGATGCCTGGCTGGCCTCTTCATCAACGTGGAGCGGGAACAGGAAAAGCCTCTAAAAGCCTGGGCTGCACATGTGGAGTATCAGGCCCCACCGCTGGGTTTATCTTACCCCTGTTGTCTCAAATCCCAGAGGGGACTCCAAGACTACAGGAGATTCCCCCCGAGCCCCGCACTGGATGTCTTAAAACACAACCACAGCCACAGCCTGTCAGGAACATCTCTCACTGGGACCAGAGGCCAGTTGGGTTTGAGCAACAAATCTTAGTGCGCTGGATGTCAGTGTATGTGTGTGTGTGTGTGTGTGTGTGTGTGTGTGTGTGTGTGTGTGTGTGTTTATGCTGTAATGACTGGACAATGACGGAAGAGACCTGAAATCTGCACTTGTCTGTCCCAAATCCCGTCGACCCTCCAGGGTGACCCCTGACAAATCACAGGGATTTGTAGCGGGGGGACCAGATGCATAGGCCAAACACATCAATTAGCGGCGCATGTTTGGCTTGGCGTCGGCCAGACGAGCGTTTCTCCTCGGGTCAACGGAGACCTGAGCGAGACGGACATCACCAAAACACCCGAGACGGCCAGAGATGGAAAGCGTCAGGAGAAAAAAAAAAACAGACTGATATTGCCCTCTGCGGTTTCAGTGGAGCTGAATGTCTGCTGGTGTCAGATTAGGATTCATTCCAAGGCTAGTTCCTGGCTCTCCTCAGTTTGACAGAAACCAGGCCTTTTTCATCGACAGCTCACAGCGTCTGCTCCTAAAACCATGTGTTTAGAAGAGAAGAAAGAAACAGAGAGACTAACTGCCTAAAAGAAAAACAAACAGTTGGGATCCGTACGTGAGACTGACTTTACTGTATTTGTTCTGTCTGTGTTTCATCACCCAGTGTGTCTGTGTGTGTTTAGAGTTCCACATGATTAATACCTCTGTGTGTCTCTAAACAAAACAATGTGCTTTTTCACCAAGAGTCTCTTTTTCTCGCCCGCTCTTCTTGGGACCTCCAGCAGCGTCTTAAACCGCATGAGGCTTCGCGCGCCCACACTCCCACCCCCAACCCACCCACACACCCACCCCCACCCGCCCCGCCCCGTGAGATGCTGATGACAGGGGGAGGGGACAACAATCGGTGGGGGCCGTCATAATAAGTGGACGATTTTTTTGTTGTTTTTCCACAGGAGTGTGGAAAGGGGACCTGGGGGGGCGGTTTGTCATAGATAATTGCTGTTAAGCCCACGCAGCTTATCCAAGACACCATCGCATCTCTCAGGCCCCCCCGTGGCCTCGTCCCCACCTGCTGAAGCCCAGGGCCGGGGCGTGTCCTCACCCACTTACAGCCTTTGTCCTGATGCGCCATGACAGCTGCTTTGAGTTGCCGTGGCACTCCGCACCCCATCTTTACATGCCACATTATATGATGAGGGCTTAGAGGAGGTGTGTGTGTGTGTGAGTGTGTGTGTGAGAGTGTGTCTGAGTGTGTGTGTTTGTATGTGTGTGTGTGTGTGGGGGGGGGGGGGGGGTTGGCGCAGTCACCTCCGGGGACCGGCAACTTCCATTGTCAGGGCAGCGGTCTGAATGAGGGCCATCAGGCGGCGTGTTGGGACGCCTCCCTTCCTCAGCGTGCAGGCATGCCTGAGTTTGAGGGGTAATTGGCACGTGTCATCTCAAGATTCATTGGAGCAGAAGATTCTGCCCAGGATCCCATCAGGTGGTGTTTTTCTCTCTCTCTCTCTCTCTCTCTCTCTCTCTTTTCCCCTTGTTGTTTGGTGTGCTACTGCTGGTAATTCAGATGTCTCAGCAGTGTAGCGATAAAGTGAGATGAGCACAAATCGGACACTAACTGGCCCCAACCTGACCACCCGTCGGCCGGTTGGACGCTGTGAGAATGAAGACAAGCAGGATGCACAGCGCAGCACAAACAAGGGAGCAGGACAGAAGCAACATCAAAGCCCTGTTTGATTGCTGTTCGCCATTGTTTTAGGCAAAGAATGCCGCTGACATCTAGACAATAGTGTTGTAGATCTCTACGGAGACACGTTTTTTTCTGCCTGCTTCAATAGAGAAATGGAAATGAAATATGAAATGTGTGTGTAATTTAGTTTGTACTTATTACTTGCTGCAGTTGATCCATATTTATGTTGGAACTCTGTGGACCAACTGCGCCTAATAAACATAAATCTAGCCCCAACCGAGCCCTGCGCCGAGGCCACTGACAGGTTGAACAGTTGTTGCGGGCCCTCAAGGTTGGCGGCAGGCAAAAACAGACTTGTAGGGAGAGGGCCACAGCTGTTGGGGGGGGCTGGGGGGGTGAGGTGTTTGTGTGGGGGGTTGTGGCGCTCCCCTCCCTTCCTCTCTACCTCCCTCAGTCCTCCTCCCTCACCCACTGGCCCACTACCCTTTTGTCTCCCTCCCTCCCTCCCTCCCCTCTCCTCTCCTCCCCTCCCTCCCCTCTCCTCCTGCTCAGAGGCTAATAGGAAGGGAGAGGTGCTCCTGCAGGGGTAGGGGTGGCTTCCAGCTCCCCCATCATCACATCCAAAGGAATACGGGAGGAACCCGGCAACATCAAAAGCCTCCCCACCCCCAAAAAAGGAGACTCCAGGGCCACCACCACCTACTGAAGCTGTCGATATATCCCCCATCCACCCCGCCCGGTTTTTTATTTTTTCTGCACCTCACCCCTCCATCTCTTTCCAAATATATTCCCCTGTTTTCTTTTCTTAGGCGTGTGGAGAGGAGGCCCCGTGCACAGTGCAGAGAGTACAGTTGCACATGTATTTTTAATGCGGCAGCTAGCCTTCTTCATCGGAAAAGGAGGAGGGAAGGGAAAAAAAAACACAGAACGAGAGAAAGAGAGAGAGAGAGAGAGAGAGAGAAAAGGTTAAAATGGCGAGGCTCTTTAAAAATGAAAAGCAGGTAATCTCCAGTGATCTTATTAACATTCATGTATGGCAGCACGGGGTGTGAAATGCAAGAGGCAGGATTAGGAGACGACCTCAAGAGAGACTAGGAGGGCTAGAGTGAGAATGAAATGAGACAGAGAGAAAGAAGAGAAGAGAAGAGAAGAGAAAAGGGGGGGGTAAGAAGAGGAAGAGGGAGACTGAAGGAGAGGAAAGAAAGGGCAAGAGGTGGGGGGGTGGGGGGTTTGTGTGTGCTTGCTTGGCAGATTGCCAGCATGTAACGCTGTGAATTAAGCCTGATGATTTTCAAAGTAAAATGATCGGCACTCTGGAACCTGCTTCCAAAATCTCTGAATTCCCCAGGCTGGAACACTCTGTCTGTATCGGATAAAGTGTAATGCTTAGACTTCAAATGGGAGGGGATTTTCATGTGTGGGGAGGGGTTGTTCTCATTTAAATAATAATAACAGCGAAAAAAAGCCATTCATTTGCATCATGAAAACTGTTTAAGAAACAAGACGCTGGAAATTAATTAAAATAGTCCTCAGGGCATGGCATTCACGTTGGAGAAAACACGGAGGTCACGTGATGTTTTTCGATGCTGATAGCGTTCATCCAGATCCCCCATCCACAACCTTGACATAAATTCAATGGATTGTGTCTTCTCATTCACACAGACTCTCCCTGTGGTGTGCCGTGATTGATTATTTATTGTCCGCTGATGAAAAACATGTAACCCATGCAGTGCTGTACACTAAAAGCTAATGTACTACTGAAGACAGAATGACCTTTGGATAAGAAGATAAATACGGGTAGAATGATGCATTCTGGATGCTCATCTAGTTGTTCTGTTTTGTAATATATCCTATTTTTACCAATACTGTTAATTTGTAATCATTAATATGGCTAATAGAGAGCTAGAATGAAGTCGGGTTTCTAAAAAAAAAGAATTCTGGTGTTCCAGTTCCAGAGCTGAACTACTGTATCATGCACAATTGCAGACAATCTTCCAGGAGCAGCGTCTGAACTCTGCAGCCTCGTTTGCCCAGACGCGGGGGCCCCGATCTGATCAGGCACCATTCCATCCGCCCACTTAGGCGAGGCGAGGGGGGCCAACCGCATCTTGATGTGGCCCCGGCGACCGACACACCACAGACACAAATGAGCCATGCCGACGCCGCTGCCACCGTGTGAAGCGACGGCCTCACGGTTCCCACAGGTTCCCGTGTATCGCAGAGAGAGAGAGAAAAAAAAAACATTTCGTCGTCTCATCATGTGCTGCTAAAAGCCGAGGTGGGACTGCTAAAAATAATCAGACTTCAGTGCCAGTCTGTTTGGGTGCTCTATTTCTGATGCTGTTCGGCCGGCTGACAATGGAACTTTTCCAGTCCTGTTCTGGGGCTTGTCATTTACTTCTTTTCTCCTCATCAGTTTCTTGCTGTCACTTAGGCACACACATATGTGCACACATTCACATAACACACCACACACACACACACACACACACACACACACACACACACACACACACACACACACACACAAACACTTGTGTTTCTCCGCATATTCTCACATCCTCACATGTGCGCCCCTGCGCGTCAGCCGGTGTTTGAGAGCATATGACTGAGACACACACAGATCTGCAAACGTTTGCCAGGGCGCCGGCATGCGCTTCCTCTCCTCTCCTGCTCGCTGCCTCTCCTCCGCTTTCTCAGCCACTTCTCTGTGTCAAGTGGAGTATTCTTCACTTAATTACTGCTGCAGCTCACTATGTTTCCACCCACACGCACATGCAAACAGATCAAACACACACACATATACACACACACACACACACACACATACCATTTGAGTGAAAACACACACACATATACACACACACACACCATTTGAGTGAAAACACACACACATATACACATATTTGAGTGAAAACACACACACATATACATACGGTACTTGACAAGATTCAG
>NC_055962.1:5975419-6005419 GCF_018492685.1 Alosa sapidissima | reverse complement strand
GTAAGAAGGTTCAGAGGCCACACATGCACTGGGTCAAATGCCACTCAGACTGTCACTGTCCATGTTGCTCCCCCAGAGCCTCATGGTGTGGGACAAGCTGGGGGGTCTAAGTGTAGGCCAACGTTAGCCATCTACTCCAGCTTTAAAAAACTTTGCCTTTAAGAAGTTGCTGTAGCAAAGTCCAAAACTGAACTGATCCTAGGGGAGAACAGTATTGCAGTACACTGAGAATCTGGACCTGGTTTCCTGATAGCGATGCATCTTTGCGGTTATGGGTGTTCTGACGCATGATCTAATGAACGTTCATTACGTTTTTCTGTGTGTTTCCCAAACATGGTCATAGCGTGAACATGCATGCTTGTTCTTAAAGATGACATACAGTGAATGAATTGAGCATTTCACCTTGTTCTCTGATGTTAACATAGAAGGTATGCAACTTTGGCTTGTCAAAAACATCCACAGATGCTATTTTACAAGCCCATTCATAACCCTATAATGCAGTTTATGCCAAGGTCCTTCTAGTGACTTCAGTTAGAAGTTCCTGTCAAAACACTGTTAGCCATCTTCGACTACTCTGGGGCACACGTAATATGCACACAATCGCAAAAGTTCTTAAGCCACAATGCTTTCAGGAAAATGGCTCCTTGTCTATTATAATGCCATTTCATTATTATTCAGCTAACATAATCGCATGATTTTTATATTTTCTATATTCAGATCTGTATTTCCTGTCTCCTCAATTCCTCAAGGTTTTCCTGTGTGCGTTTGGCCAGCAAGGCTCCTGCAGAGTCTCCTGTGTCCTTCGCTCCACTGTCCCTGCTGCTCTGTATCTGTGCATGCCTGCTGTCGGACTTAAGTTTACATTGTGCTCAGAGAGGACCACACAAACACTGCAGCATAGCTATACTGTTTGAACTTTGCTTCTATGTGCATTAAAGTCAAACAGCAAAAAACGTAATCACAACTCCCAATTGTGCTGCCTGGAAGGTCGACTGGAATCATTGGCCTTGAGCACGGCACCAGAGGAACTGGGGGTGTAGTCTGTGCTGTCCCGGTCTCCCACATCTCTCATGCCATAAATGCTTCATGAGGCCTGCCAGTGTGCTATTGGAGAGGCAGCCTACAGTATATTGGCTTACACCAGTAACTCTGACCAAAGAGAGGCTCAGTAACTATGAAGTCCAAATCATGTCTCCAGTGTCTAGCCCTTCTGTTCGCTTTCTTTCAGTCTCACCCTCACTCCTTCTCCCTCTCTCTTTCCCTCCCCCTCTCTCCTCAGTCTCCTTACCACACTCTGTTACCATTATGCTACCATGGCAACTTGCCCGTGAGATTCTGTCCAAGGTGTTATGGTCAGTTAGTATTCAAGGCCGAACTAAGGGCAAAGCAGATTATTTGTTCTACTTTTTTTTTTATTATTTGTTAGTCTTTTTTAATTTTCCACACATTTTAAATACAGCAGATACACAAGCTGTTCATGAATTTAAAACTACATAATTTAGCCTGCTGGCATTCGGTTGAGCCATGTTCAATTCGGAGCAATCTCCATTTGTCAGTTGGTTTTCATTTGCATAATGGCAATGCTTTGCTTCAAAGGCTTATTGAGTGAACCAATGCACGCATCCATATCCATTTGAAGTGCTGACAAGGCACTATAAACCAACATGCATCACCTTGTCGGCTGCCAACACTATTTCACACAGGGAGAACAGATAAAGCTGTGCTCTGTTAAAAAAAGGGACAGACAAATCCAATGATCCCCTCACCATTCAACAAGACACGTGGAAGGTAGGCTACCGAAAAAACACCGTCCGACGAACATCAGCGGTCTTCTGTCGATCCACAATTCCTTGAAGCAGCAGGCTGGCGCAGAACTAATCTAATGCATCTGAGTCTTGTTTGCGGGCAGTAATTGGTCTGATGATTGCGCTGGGGTGAGCCGGCGAGATGGCCATTTACAGTGGCCCGCTCGCTTTTGCTCGCTCGCTTGCTCCACCAAAAACACGGCTCCGTTCGTTTCTTGCCAATCGGCGGGGCGCCGCCACCGCCTGTACCCTAATGATATGCACAGTCACAGAGCAATCACCACACAACTGTGAATCTCTCGATTCCACAGACACCCAACTCGAATGTCAATAAGTTCACATGCACGTCACTCCTATGAGCGAGTCAATTATTCAGGACATTGCAAATTTGTGTGGACCACAGCATGGTGGTTTCCAATTATGCGACGGCGGTCTTTTTGACCATAAAGGCCGTATTTAATTAGGCCATAGCAAGTAGATTACTTGTGGTGTTCAACCCATGCACAGTCAAATGGGATTAGAACAATAAGAGTTGACTTAAGATCTGTGTATAAGCAACGTATTACATGATGGAGCGGCAGTAATGCCGGAATGTTCCTTGAAGTTATTTCACTTGACAAGATACAAATCCTCTTAGGAGGATAATACGGAGGAGCTAACATCAGCTCTAACACCAGACATCTCTGCTTCTTTCTCTCTCCTGTTTGACTCTGCAATCCCTCTCTCCCTCCCTTCTTTCTCTATGTGCTTCTCTCTTGTTCTCTCTCTTTCCCACACGTCTACTGCATCCCCTACTTTCCTCCTCGTCCAATCTCAGAGTAAATGTGATCCTATCAAAGAATAGGTCACAGCGCTGCATTAGATTGCAGCAACAGAATAGGGCAGTGACCGGCTGATTTCCATCAAACAGACAGGCAGGCACCCAGGGGCTGACGTAAAGATTGCTGGACTTACTCTGGCCGGCTTCTGAAAAGCTGCTTTTTGAAATAATAATAATGTTTTAAATAGGGGAGCGCGTCCACCGAAAGACCCATCAGACTCTGTGATTTACGGCTCTAAGTTCCATTATTCAGTTTGAGCGCAGTTAGGAGGTAGCATGAAAGAGAATCAGGCAGCAGCTCAGCTTACATCAGAGAGTAATGTGCTCTTTGAGCCCTCTCTTCTTTGAAAGGGTACTGATCAACATTTTCCTTAAGTGATTTTCGAAGATAGCCGCAGTCTCAGAAACAGATCATGTGCGATGAGATCCATTCCAGCCGTGGCCATTCTCTGAGTGTCACTGTCTCTCTGGGCTCTCGAGTGTGGGGGGGGGGTCGAGGACTGAAGGGGGGGGTTCTTGCCCAATAGGTATCTCACCTGGTATCTGTGCTGCGTACGACTGGGGAGCAATTGCTCCAGAATTCCCCCCTGGGGGCATCTGTTCAGTTGGCTGCATTTCCCTGAGCAGTCCTCCCTCCGCTCTTTCGGCTTTGTTCACCGAGCACAGCGGAGGTTTCTGCCATTTCCCATTTTCACACCGCTCTCGGACCGCAGGCGCGGTTGGCCATCAATTGATGACATTTAAGCGCATTACCCCGAGCAGCCATCAGCGAGTGCCGCGGCCCTTCCCTTGACTGTGACAAAACGCGGTGGTGACGGCCTCGCCGGGGGCAATGGAAGCTTTCTGGAAGCCTCGACGTGAGTCGGGAAGCTGAGAAACAGTGACATTCCCGAACAGAAATAGAATCACAGTGGACACAAGTCCTAATGGTGTGTGTGTGTGTGTGTGTGTGTGTGTGTGTGTGTGTGTGTGTGTGTGTGTGTTCGGGGGTGTCGGGGTGTGCGGAGCGAGGTTCACAAGGAAGGCTTGCGTGTGGACATACCTGATGAAGAAAGAGGCCGCTGCGCTCCCGGAGGTGGTGGACGAGGCAGAGGACTGCGCCTGGCTGGTCGGGGAGGAGATGGAGGTCAGAGGGCTGACCATGCCAGAGCTGAGACTGTCGGACCACACACTCTCTCTGTTTGCATCAGCAGCCACCTATTATGGAAGGACAGACAGACAACGAGATAAACAGTGAGACAGAGAGAGAGAGACAGATAGACAGTCAGACAAAGAGACAGATAGAGAGAAAAAGAGAGAAAAAGAGAAAGACAGACAGAAAGAAAGATAAAGAGATAGACAGACAAAGAAACAGACAGAGAGAGAGAGAGAATACAACAGTCACACATCAATCAAAGGCACACCCTCACCCAAAACAGTCAACACCCAACACTGAACTCAACATGATGAGATGCCATGAGACCAAAAACGTGCCACACCACACACTCTGGCCCCTTTCCAGCCCAGTGTTACTCATCCACACATTTCCACTCGTCTGCTGTTTATGGGGACATTTGGGGTGGGATCAGGATCCGGATGGCCCTGGGGCGAGGGAGAGATGGCCTGGGGCTACAGACAGGAGGAGTGTGGCGAGCCAGCCATACTCTCCATGCCCCCCCCCCCCCCCCGCTCTCTCTCCCGGCAGCAGCAGGGCAGGGGCGTCCTCGGGGGGCCGACGCAACAGCCCAGCAGCGCGGGCAGGTGGAGGCGGCCATCTTCGCTGCCAAACTGGGACTTGTCGCTCCATTTGCAAAGTGCCTGTGGACCGGAGCTGAGAGTGGCTCGCGCTGTGCATGCAAATGACATGCGGCGCGATGGCTGCTGTTTTCCACAGTGTCTCTGCCGCTAGTACTGTGGCTGGCCATGTCAGATGGATGGCTATTGTAGAACAACAACACTGTCTGCACAACAATTTATACAATATTGCCCCTGTCTATCTATCTGTCTATGTATCTGTCTGCCTATGTTGTTTGTGTTGGGTTATATTTGTGTGGAGTATTTAGGAATTCTGTTTAAGGATTAGACCCCCAAGTTTCATTCTGTCTTTGACTAGAAGTAGAGTACCTGGCACATATGTAAAAAAATGTAAATGTAAATGTAACTGTAAAATGTAAATGTATACTGCAGTATGCACAGCAAACCACTTGCAAAAGCAAAATCTAAGGCTATGTTTAGACGGAAACAATCTGAAGAGAAAAAACGTCGCCATCTAAACAAAAGGCATATCTGATAAAATATTTTGTCGTTTTCACCCGTGAGTGTTGTCGTGTAAACAGGGCCTAAAGTAAAATGGATTTCTCCACTTTTAGATTTTGAGAAGGGAGGGACCCCAGCCTTAGGTCTGCCTGTTGACTAGGCCAGGCATTTGAGGGATATTCCTGGAAGCACTGCTTCTGTGATTACTTAAAATCATGTGAAAGGAAAATGGAGTTATAGCCTTAAACTGTTCCTCCCCCACGTACAGTAATAGGCTTAATTTGCTAGCATGTGCTGGATTAGTACTGTACAGATTAGCAACTGGCATGTCTGAGCTTTATAAGTAAATGTGTCTCATTTTCATTTTTTCACATGTCTAGCACTCACTGGGCTAACAGGATTAAATACACACACCAAAAACAGACACATACAGTACATCTGCACAGACGCACGCATGCACGCTCACACACACACACACACACACACACACACACACACACACACACACACACACACACACTAATGATGATGTCTTATCGTCTGTCACATTTGTAATCAGCATGCTGTACAGTAATTACTAGACTGTGTTGGCTGTGTGAATCTTGAGACTAGTCTAAGAGCTCTTAGAACTCTAGAGGGACGGCATCAAGAAAGTGATCAAAATCAAAGTTCAGCTTTTTTCTAAAGATTGAAAGGACTGCAATTTCAATGCACATGGAGTAATAAAGACAAGCATTTTAGCTGTCTCACAGAGGAAAGGGGAAAAAACAGTGACATGGTTGTTTGTTATTAGAGGCCCTCTTTAAAAAAAAAAGAAAAACTCCTCCTTTTAAAAAATTTTTTAAATAAATAAAAAATCAGCCATGTGGGACATGGTCACAAAGGACTCAGAAGACACATACCACCATTATCTCCTAGTAAAAAAAAGAAAACACTGTAGCAGGGAAGGACAGAAACAACAAGATTCACTTTGCTGGAGCGCATACCATCTGTCAGCAGAGGGGCCGCCTGAGCTCTATTTATATAACCACAGAGGTGGCGTAGGGAGCACGCTTCCCACATCCTGAAACAATACCTATCACTTTTTCCACCGGGGGGAAGCGACACCTCTGAAGCTATAGCTATAAAGCTCAAGCTGTCGGCCCAATGACGCACACACACACACACACACACACACAGGGGCGCCTGCAGGAATTAATGCTATGGTACGCACACCCATCACCCCCCCGGAAGAAAAAAAAAACGTTCACGCGTGGACAGTATTTTTCCTTTATGTTCGTGCATACATAGCATAACAACATCCACATGCAATAATGCAACAACAACGTCTACAATTACCTATTCATTTGGGCAACTTTATACATCCCTATACAGGCTAAAGCTACCTTTAGTTGTGTTATAGCGTACTGTAACGTCTGGCTTTAAACAGCTGTAATGCAGTCGTTCTGACAAGCACACCAATTGCTTAGCCAACCTTGTTCTTGCCCATCTTGAATAGGTCCTCTAGCTTTGCTGCCTCCATCCTTTCTGTTTTCGTTGTTTAAACTTGTGATATCCATGATGAGTATTGAGTTGAATTAGCTCAACATTGTGTGCTGATAACCATATAGAAAGCCGAGTAAAAGAAAACAACTAGCCTATGCGTGCCTGCGTGCGTATTCTCTCCTGCACAAACATGTGTGCGCGTTAATTTTGATAAGTGCTCACTAACTTTACTTACAGTTTTTTCTGAATGCTTAAACACATTTTATGTAACTATGGCTTTTTTTGCAAAACTCTACACACAAATGGCAAAACCACTCACTGAGTTCGCAAAACTAAAAGCACAAACACTGCTTTGCACTCAGTTTGCAATTTTTTAACACACACTTTGCACAACTGTAGGCACAATGGCTATTATTTACACTATTTTGCCAACTCTCTGGCACACTTTCTCATGTGAAAACTGTTTTAGATAATTAGTTCACTTTGCAATCAGCCTAAGCACTATAAATAAGCCACAGGTAATGTGCAATGGGTACAATGGAGTGAGCAGGAAGAGTGAGAAGAGAAAGAAATAGCCCTTTTACAGACAAAAAAACAGTCTACATGTGGGGATATTGTCATGTCAGGCCTGGATACATCATTCCAGAATATATTTTTCCAGGTGCCTTGGACTAGGACATTGCATGTGATGTAGACAGAATTTTGAGAGAGACGACCCGATGTAGACTGATTTGTTTTGTCTCAGTGAAATGCTATTTTGTGTTTTGACTTGGAAAAACACACTTGTGTTTGTTTTGATGTGTGTAAATAAACACTACAGTAATACTTGAAGTTTGGATCCCTGTATGTTTACAGAACTATGACAAAAGTATGACCTCAAACTGACATAGTCTACCTTGTGCACAGAGAAAGCAAAAGCCAGATGTGTTTTTTATTCATACCATCAGTGTGTTGTTGGCACGTTGTGTGCTTACTATTGTGATGGCTTGTGTTTACTGTTAGATACGAAAACATCATTTTTACGAAGGTGTGAAGAGTTAAGCAAGGTGTGTTAGCTTTTGCAAGAGAAATACAATGTTTTGCTGATTGGGTGAGAGGTTTTGCCATTTGTGTGTAGAGTTTTGCAAAAAAAGCCATAGTTACAAAAAATGTGCTTAAGCAATCAGAAAAAACTGTAATAGAAAACTGTAAATAGCCTGATGGCATGCAACTAATGGGATGCTGTGCATAGTTGGAAAGGTATGGTAGGCAAATATGGTGTGAATATACACACACACAAGGTCAATTTTCTCTCGTTGTTGAGTGATGGTACGCACAGTGCGTACAGACGTACACCTGCAGGCGCGCCTGCACACACAGACACGCACGCTCACACACACGCTCACATACACACACACTCACACACACACACACACACACACACACACACACACACACACATGCACACCACGCAGACACACACTATACTTTATATAGCTTGTCTAAAAACATATGCTGTGGCCAACATAATAGTCTGTGTCGGACTGGGAGGGCATCATTATTGTTGTCACCCGCAAGGGCGCTAATGCGATGCAAGGCAGTAAACACAAGCGTATTATTGTGTCTGATTTCCATGCGCTCTGACAGGAATGGGGGCACAGGAAGTTACGGGGGAATCTGAGAGATTTGTGATCTTCCACCAGCTTGATGGGACGATAACAAGCCATAGAGGAGCATTCCCATTTCGGAAAAAAAATAGCGTTCCGTACATGAGACACAACTCACAAGCTCTTGCCAGTGCTCTGTGTGTGTGTATTTATGTGAGTGTGTGAGTGTGTGTGTGTGTGTGTGTGTGTGTGTGTGTGTGTGTGTGTGTGTGTGCACATGTGAGTGTGTGTGTGTGTGTGTGTGTAAGAGTGTGTGTGTGTCTCTGTGTGTGATGTCTGTATGTCTGTGTGTGTGTGTGTGTGTGTGTGCGTGCGTGCGTGCGTGCATGCGTGCGTGTGCGTGAGAGTGTGTGTCTGTATGTCTGTGTGTGTGTGTGTGTGTGTAGGTGTGTGTGTCTGTGTCTGTGTGTGTGTGTGTGTGTGTGTGTGTGTGTGTGTGTGTGTGTGTCTGCGCGTGTGTGTGTGTGTGTGTCTGCGCGTTAATCCGCCTCGTGTCATCCTGAAAGTAATTACATCGGTGCATGTCAGATCCAGACATTAAGACACAGTGGGGAAGACAGAGCATGTCTTTTCAAGTTCCAAACGGAGAGCAGATCTCACAGACACCTACAGGTCTGTGCTAAGGGCGCCCTGGCAGCGGTGACAGAGGGGAAGAAAGTACACGCCATGGATCACAGATCACGGCTGGCATCAGTATTTCCACAGGCAGATTCCATTATAATGTAAATAACACAGACCTACAATCCACACGTGCACTAGCGCACACACATGTATTCTGTGTTTGAGGTCTCCCTCTCTCTGTGCTGGGTGGCCTGGAATGTGCAAAGCTAATTGCCACTTATCAACAACGATTAGAATTAGAATTAGAACCCCCCAACTAGCATACATCACAAATAACTAACTACCGAGGGGGGGAAATGTCAGGATGAGCAACTACTTACAAGTGTGAGGTGAAGAAGCTGAGATAACCACTGGCTTCTGTGAACCATCATATTAAAAGTCCACTGGAGTTTCAGTGTACAGGGCTCTTCACATTCTGTCCTCTCCGAGATACAGTGTAATTCGGACCTCGGAGAGAGACAGCTGAGCTACAGTACAGTAAGACTAGTCTGCGCAAAGAGCCCCCTCTTTTGGAGTCATCAACTGCAGCCACCCTATTCTAATCCACTGCTGTTTGCCGCGGCTAGAATTGCACCACAGCCTCGGTCTTGTAAGCCCATTGTCCTGCTATCTCTCACTGAAAGCACCTTCAATTATGTTCCCTTGTGGAGAATGTTTCTATCTGAAGATGGATGCACACCCACTATCTGCTGCAGAATCACCCCTTCTGCCCAGTCTTTTTCTCTCGTGCGCATCTCGCTTCCACATACACACATAAGTCATTTTCACTGAGGCACATACACACACATGCGTTCACTCTGTCATACACCAAAAAAAAAAAAAACACATAGACACGCATTTACTGACCAATAGTCTCTAAATTACACTTTGTATTTTTCCCCTCACATATTCACATACACATGCACTCAGTCAGACACAGACACACAGGCTCAGACACACAGACACACACACAAACACACACACACAAACAAAGAGAGAGTGAGAGAGAGAGAGAAAGCGAGAGAAAGAGAGAGAGACACACACACACACAAACAAATACACACATCCACGAGGGAGAGAGTGCTGCATGCTGGCACAGCTGTTTCACTGCAGCCCGCACAGCAGATGGGAGCCTGGCAGTAGCATAAGGGTCACACTGGGCAACAACTGAAAAACGTTTAGGGAACGCTCGCAGAGAAAGCACTCAAATTGACCAGCCTGGCAGTAGACAAAGCCTCACACTGGGCAACAACTGAAAAAACATTCAGAGAACGCTCAAAGAACGTGGCCTCCCAAAAAAACATTAGGGAGGCGGGAGCTGAATTACTTCTCCCCCACTGCTCCCTAAACACAAGGTCACATAGGAGACTAAAGCACGTGGGATCAGGAGGGGTCTATTGTTCCAGGATTGTACGTCTGTAGATGTCAACATCAAAGTCAATGAAGCACTCGTCTGATATATTAGTCAGATCAGTTCTGACCTGGAATGATAGATCAGAGGAGATAATCACATTGTTCTCAGATTTAAGCCTGTGCCGTATTGTATGGAAGGTCAAAGGACACAACCACAGATTTAGGCCACAGGGGAGAACCCTGTGGCCTAAATCTGTGGTTGTGTCCTTTGACCTTCCATAGTGTTCAAAGGTCTCTCTTCTTTCTGCCCTCAGCAAAAAACTAGGTCCTCCTGTGAGTCCAGATCATGTTGAGGTAGAAGTAAGCATGGCAACCCGCCTGTGAATTCTAGCAAAAAAAGAAATATAAAAGGGGTTGGGGGGTGGGTGGGGGGGTGTTGTGCCCAGATGGACGTCAGGTGCAGTTTTTCCACGTTCACTGAGTCTCCGTGCCCATCTGTTGACAGGTCCAGTTTGGGCATCCTCCCCACACGTGGAGCAGCCTCCCTGCGGATCTCCGGAGGGCCTTAGTGAGCCAAGTTGCCAAAGGAGGACCATTAGGAGACTGCAGGTGGCATTTAAGCCTGGGGAAAGATGAATTAGTCTGCCTCTGCAATGCAGAGAGACGTAGTGGGAAGGGAAGAGAGGAGAGAGCAGCAGGAGTTTTTGCAGAGACATTGCCTGCTGCCTCCCAGGTGAAATCAAGGGGGGGGGGGGGGGGGGGGGGGATGGGGGGGTGCATTGTGGGGAGAAAAAAGAAAAAGAGAAAGAAAGAAGTCTGTGGCCTTGAGTTGCACAATGAGCTGCTGCACAACTGACAGATCAGCGGCTAGCTGTTAGCTGGGCTCGTTTTTTCCCCAGTCAGAGTTGTGCTTGGGATGGGGCCTTTGGTCGTCAATAAAATAGCTTTCAAATAATGGACTGGCAGCTGCTCGCATAGTAATATACACATTCTATACAAACATGTGTATATTCACCTGCACAGATGCATGTGTAGATAAACTCGGAAATGCATAAACACACAAATGCAAACACACACACACATACATACAGTATACAGTACCAACACAGACTTTCACAACCACACAGAGAGATAGAGAGAGAAATGCACACAAAAAACAGGCACACATACACAGACACAGACAAACACACACACAAAAACACTCACCCACACAGACGAATATGCACCCACCCACCCACACACACACAAACAAATTAGAAACCATAGACACAAAGGCCTGTACAAATTCATTATGACATTCCTTTCAGAAAAAAAAAGAAGAATCCCTCAAGAACGGAGGGCCTCTCAGGAGGTGCCAGGACGCGGTGCCGTTTTTTTTTTTTTTTGTGTCGCTGGAACGTAACTCATTTCTCAAGGTCTAATTGCTTTTCAACACCTGGGTGATTGAGGGAGGAGCTGGCTACGCTTTATTTCAGGGTCCCTTGACTCACTTGCTACAGAGCATGCCCAGTTTGTGGCACGAGCAGGACATATTTCCAGAACTGCAATCCAAATACCGCAAGGCTTTCATCTCTGGGATGTTTTTGCCCATTTATGCCATAAGAATGTTGCCATTGTGCAAATAAGCTGTACAGTAGATGTTGTTTATGGGTTTATCGACTAAAATGAAAATTGAGCTTGTGTACAGCTGAGGTAATGAACAGTTTAATTTGGTAATAATGTTTAATTTCACAAAATGTATCTCTAGTATTATATAAAAAAACACCCAATCCAGATGAGGCCTAAGGCTGATTGGATAGTAAGACATGGGCGGAAAGGAATTGCCCAGAGTAGTGCTCCCTTTGTCCATTCGCCTTGAACCCTGGACACACCCTGAAGCACATTATCACACAGGACAACAGAAACCCACCTAACCCAGACTGAACTCTCTTCCGTTAGACTTCGAGAGCAGCCGACTGCTCAGATCTGGCCCTGTGCCGGGACAGACGTGGTCCAGTGTCAGCCCATCATCATCATCATCATCATCATCACAGGTAGATTGCATGTGCTCTGACTGATATCTCGGGCAGATCCAATCTATTTGCATATTCAATCAGCTCGCCATTGATTTCTCCATCGTCACACACTCGTTAAAACACCATCATAAACAAAACACTAATGCAAAATCTATAGGGAGCGCGGCAGTGGCACGATAGGATAGGGGGAGCAGAGCCATTATGGCGTTATCACTCTCGCTCGCTTCCTGAAAGGTCAAGACCCAGTCGGCGGGCGCCGGGGTCATGCCCATATCATGGCGTCGGACGAGTGCAGTAATCAGGACTGTTGGCATGGCACTTTGACGGATGGCACTCGCGGGACGATGAGGTCGCCGTCGCTCCGCCCTTATGCTAATCCAATAAGTCAGCGCGGAGATGACTTAATGCCCAATCTTCTGACCGGAAGGTCAAGAGAAGCACGGCAGAAGACCATCGAGGACCTTTTTTTCCAATCTGATTATTAATGAGGTCCCTCTGAGTTTTTCTCCTCCGTCTTTTCTCTCACTCCTATTCCGTCGCTCTCTCTCTCTCTCGTTCCTCATCTCATCCAATTCACCTTCGTCTGCGTCTGCTTGGCCATGATGCTTAAGCTTAAGATCTCTCATCCACTGACACTTACTAGTCTTTGCCCAAGCATAGGTTCACATAAATCCCCACGCTTGTATGGTCTCGAAACACATCTCTCTCTCTCTCCTCTCTCTCTCTCTCTCTCTCTCTCTCTCTCTCTCTCCCTCTCTCTCTCTCTCTCTCTCTCTCTCTCTCTCTCCGATGGCCAAGCTGACGGATGCTATCTTCCCTTGAGGTGGCGATGCCGTGAACGCCCGCGCACACAAACAATATGGCCCTGAAGGCCAATGAGGTTCCTCTCCACTCCAGTGAGTCCAGATGCAGCTGGGCTGGCGTACCTGAGGCGCACGTCAGAGTGTCCCTATCCTCATTTGCCTTTCAGCTATCTGAGCCAGCACTGGTTATATAGATAAGCATAAACAAACTCACACACACACACACAAATATATACACACATATACATACACACACACACACACACACACACACACACACACACACACACACACACACACACACACACACACTCTCACTCATTCTCTCTCTCTCACTTTCTCTTCCAGTCTGTGCCTGTGCCATCCGAACAAAATGAGATCTGAGGAATGTGTGTGAGGAAATTTGTTTTGTAAGGACAATTTTACAGTGTAATAATCTGTCATTTCCTCAAATGAATCTGCTGAATGGTCAAGATTTTAATTCACCCCTTTAATGGCTAGATACACAGTGTTCATTCGCGAACCATCCGTTATTATTACACTAAAGCTGGCGGCGAGGTCAGGTCACGTAGCCTCCAATGTCTGCTTAACGCATCTGCTACATCACGGGAGGGGTGACATCTCATCTCTGCTACGGGGCTGAAGGTCCTTCCGCTAGGGTCCTGATGAGCCACTTAACCCCAGTCATATTGGAGATGCGTCGGCCATGAACTGGTGCAGAGCTCTGTGATAATATGATTATGGGCAATCACATAAAACCAACAGAGTGGGGGGGGGGGGGGTCTGTGTGGAGGTTAAGGAAAGCTAATAAATAACTCCAGTCTTGGACATACCATAAACTAAGCCTTCCGAGAGAGATATACAAGGCATCACAGGGGACAGGGACACAGGGAGAGGATTATCGCTTGTAAAGATACTGGACAAGGAGAGCCTTGGGTGGACCATGGGAAAGTGGGAAAAAAGTCCCCAACTGTGTGAGAGGACTTAAGAGTTGACAGCGGGATTTGTGGGCTCACCTCCTACCGTGAGACGACATGATTCAGAGTTTGTGTTTACTAAGTCACTCCAGGGAGCATGTTGACCCCGTTCAGACATGGTGTGAGTTTTATATGGTTCATGAGCTGCTTCAGCAGGGGATATGGCTTTAAAGCAGCCTCTTCTTTTCCTCTACCTTACTGTCACCCCAGCAAATCTTTTGTGTTTGTTTAGGGGGATAGGATGGGGTTTTGATAATATATCGTTCTTTATTTTTGTTTACATTTATTGACAACACTACAAGTGAAATGACATAGTGAATGGATTTAGTAGCATCCACTGATTTGACCTGAGGTGAATGGGACTGATATGAGCTGAACTGTGTGCATCTGACTCACCTGAGCATAGTGGTGGTGTGATGACCGACTGACCCTGTGGACGCTCCAAACCCCCTCCAGGTAGTGCTGGGCGTGGACAGGCAGAGGGGTGACTTTGGCCAGACAGGGGGGCGGAGGACCTCCTGACGCCCCACTAGGCGCCCACCCTTGATCTCTCTGCTTGTCCCCTGACGCTGACGCTCCATAGGGCTTGGCCGATGACCTGGCGTGGGAACTCTGGATTGACCAATCTTGCGATGTCTGGTGCGCCGAGGGTAACGTCACGACGCTCTGTGCGGCTGGCCGGGGTGGGAACCCAGAGAAGGGTCCTGGCTGCGGGTCGGGCATATCTCTGGCTAGCTCGAGGGCCTTCTGCAGGGCGAGGCGTCTCAGATAGTGCAGGGGGGTGCCACACACCTCACAAGAGCTCCCAGCATGCCTCCCTCGGGGCGGCCATTCCAACGCTTGGAGCTTGTCAAGCAGGAACGCCGCAAAGCTGGGATCCTGCAGAGAGATGGCAGGTCATTAGCCATATGTTTTGGTATGAGCAATATTCAGTCAAGGAAAACGAGTGCAAATGGAACTTGTCTGGGTTGGCCTGGCAGGAAAAGCATGGCCATTCAATCTGACACTGTGTCGTTTAATATGTGACAGGATTCTGAATAACATAGCAGAAAAAAAAGAAGAGAAGGCTTTTTTACTGTACTGTTCACTTCAAAATTCAGTATGTAGGCTAACAGTATAAATCAGTGAACAGTATAAAAAATATACCAAACCAAAAACACACATAAGTAGGTATACCAATGCACACGCCCACACATAGACACTTAAACTCACAAACAAAAACAGATGTGTTCGGGGAAAAGAGAATTGCACATGCCATTGGATGCGATGTCAACAAGGATCCAAAGCAGACTGCATCTGTTAGCAGACTAAATGATACCTTTCAAGGCACTGTGTGATCTCAACAAACCACATGCTGTGAGAGAATAATGAACCTTTTTACAGCAGTGTCCATTGGTAACATTTAGAGACAAATAACACCTGGAGGCTAACATTGATTCCCAACCTGTTGGCAGTTTATACATCAAATAGACGTAGCATGGAGGGATGCAGCGATCTGTTCAGCCTCCGCAGAGACACTTTGCCTTTTCTAAAAGCCTTCATTTCACCTGATTTGGTGAGGAGTAATAGAACAAGAGCAGTAGGGGTAAGTGCCTTTCAAGACACCAAAGCGAGAGATCTCTTTTTCCCTTTAAATGCTAATGCTAATAAGAGAGGCTAATTGTTCCAGAAAATACTCCAGAACGCTTTGCATAAGGGTTACCTCAATGGCAGATGCAACGCAGTGGAAGAATAACGTGTTGGTAAGCAATAATTATGGGGGGTTTTTACAATGTACTTGTAACAACACGTTTGTAAGCCTGTAGGACCACATTTTTACTTATCATGGACTTTCAAACTAAATCCGCTTCTTTCTAATACACATTACACAAAAGGATACATGCAATCATACAAAAGTAATTACACTAAAGGATACATGCAATCATACGAAAGTAATTACACTAAAGGATGCACGCAATTACACGACAGGAATTCTGTGCTACTTGACCTGAAACATAAGGCAATTTGCCAAAAGTGCAGATCTCTGTCTGGCCCACAATCTACGGAGGCCATTTGGCCTGTCATCAATGACACTTCACCATAACAAAGGTGAGCTTGTGGGGTAAGCAACAAGTCCAACATACAGCTCCTATCTTAATTACTTTGCCTGGAGCCTTAAGCTGAACTTGAGCACATGCTGATCCAACCCAACAGCTGTCCTTACCTCAGCACAATGCATCACCCCCATAGCCCCGCGGCCGACATTGTATATAAAAGCTGATTTAGGAGTCCTAATAAACTCAGCCGCGGCCTTCCTGCTGATGCTTCTCCGTCACGCATGAGGACCTCACCGACCGCCAATCACCCCACCCCACCCCAACCCAACCCGCTCCACCCATCCACCCACCCGGCATTACTGTCGCCCCAAGTTTATGCGTGCGGGAGTTAAGGGGGAGGTCAGGGATGGAGCGGGGCCCCTCATCGGTATGGCGAAGCGTGCTGATTGAGTGCTTTTGTCTGGGTCTAGAGGATCGTAAGGCGAGAGAGTTCACTGGGGAGGACCCGGGGACGGCTGTGCCAGATGCCTCCAATCTGTTCGCACATCCCCAGGAGCGGTGGCCATTTCTACGACCTGTTTGAATTTGACTTTGTTACGTTTTTGTTTTTGCTGTGCCTTCACTTTTCAGACTCGCCAGGGAGAGGTCATATACATTTCCATAAAATGTGTTCCCACAATGTGCCACTATTTTTACTCATAGTGATCTTTCCCATGTTTATATTTCCTGTAAGAACAATATTTGTCAAGTTTTACACTAATCACATGATGAAAGGGACTAGAGCAGTCAGTAGGCCTGGCCACAAGTAACAGGTTCTGAGAACCAGGCAGCTGCAAAACTGCAAATTGGATGTCAATTTGGCATAAGGCGACCAGATTTCTGAAACAAAATCCGGGGCAATCAATTGGGGTACTCATTAATTTGGGTACTCATTAAACTGTTTACACGCTTTGAGGACAAACAAATAGGACTGAACATAAGAGCTAACAATTGTTCCATTAGTTCATCAATATAAATTCAAGTTGATCCAGTTTTCCAAACACATTTCCTCTCAGCTTCCTAATTTCCAACTGTAAATGTTGGGCACAAGTCCAGGCACACAATTAAAACCCACTCACTCAAAGCTGCAAGAATATTTCTGCGTTACTCAACACCAAGCTCAGCTCTGGTGATTTTTCCTCATTTCTTTCCTTTATAGCATAACAGGTGCACAGTTTCTAAGGACCATTTGTCAGACACAAACATGAAATCACAGAACTTGTGTTGCACTGACGACCCTCCTTCCCCCTTAGACCATGGCCACTATAAGGCCTGGCGAGAACCACAGGGCGGCCCATTGTAGTCGGGGCTTAAGACGAGGCTGTCGTCTGCTTTGGCTATTGTGGCCACTGGGGTTTGGTGGCCTTTGTGGGACAAGCGCACAAAAAAAAAGGTCACTGACCCTTTCATCATGAGTCAACACCCTCCAATGGGCCCTGTGCTGCCTCGGCTCCACCCCACGCGTGTAGCAGCCCTGTTGTCTCCAGACTGGGGGGGTGAGGGGCTTAGCACGGGCGCGTAGGCACACTTCAGGGCCACTTCAGAGGAGCACATTGTGGCAGTGACGTGCTGCGACCCCACCAGGCCGGGACCACCTGTGCCTCTCCTTTCACCACCCAGACGACACAATGCGAGGGATAGACTTGCGGAGGAGTGGCGGTAAACATGATATACAGCGCCACATGTCTGCAAAGGGGGCTCACAGATGCAGTGGCCTGCGTTTTCCCACAGGTATCAGATGAACGCCTCTCTGAGCATGTGACAAGAGAGAGAGAGACATTCTCAGGAACGAAACATGCAACATAACATGTCCTCTCTGGCACAATGCACAGAATTAGGACATGATGACAAAAAGAGTGAGATAGTAGGAAATAGTGTTTGTAGATCCCAATGTGGACTGAGTGATTAATAAACCTACTGAGGCTTCATCAGTGAAGACATGCAATGTCAACATGTGCTGGCTGATTGCATTCTCCATTGAGAAACAATTGCCTGTGAAGCAATTTTCTGTCCTGTTAAGCAACCATTGACCTGACAGGAAAAGTAAGAGAAAGGGCTGGATGGGAGATTTTTCCCCCCACTTTCTAACACAAAAGGAATCTGAGCCTCGCATCAAGAATGGATGAAAGACCTGGTGCAGCACAGCACGTTTCTCGGATATAATCTCAGATTTTTACACACAGCTTTGACAAAGACAAAAAAAAGAAAGAAAGGCAGAACTTCCTGCCAGTAGTGAGAGTCCCTACTTTCTCACACAAGTGTGACTTCCTGTCGGAGATCATGGAGTCTGGCTGTGAACTTGCCACACAATGATGCCTGGGCCTGTTTTCTTAAACTTTTAACACCTATTCATAAAAAAGCGTCAGGGTCAAAGCAGCCACAGTTGGTGTCCAGTTGGTGTTTAAACAACAACAACAAAACAACAAAACCACTCTCTCCCCTGCCTTCACAAAAACGTTACGACCACTGTGAGATGCCCAGGCTTTAGAATAGAGGCCTGGCTCCACTGGGTTGTTAAGGCACAGTTAAAGAGTGTGTTTACAGCTGTAGCCAGTCTGACCCGAAGGTCCGCTCAGACTTTCCCATTCGCATACTGAAACACCCACATCCACTTGTTCCGCCATTAAAGAGTGCTAGAATCCACTGAATACAGACTCAGGGCTTATATAAGACACATTAAAGAAGAGCCCTTAAATCGCAGAATTACTGACTACAGAATCCTTGCAGACATATATTGCTCAGCAGAAGAAAGAAAATAAGCTGAATCCACTGTGCAAAAATCAAGCTACGAGAACAATACTCAAAGGCACAGTAGTAGCTTGTGAAAAATATCTACGTTGAGGAAATAAAGACGCTGTTCGGAAGGAAATAAAGGCGCCGGTCGGAATGAAATACATTCCAATTCAGAGCAGCTTAAAAGCTACAGTTGAATTCTTCTGCCTCATTGAATGAAGGATGCCTACCAGTCTGCAAGAACAAGACTGACAATAACTACACAAAGTACAAAATAAAACAAACAGCACAGTTACAGGCATAGCTATATCACCTTGTGCACTGTGTTAAATTCAGTCCTACCTCTGGTGTCTGAAAGTTCGTTCCAAGATGGTTAGAAGTTTCCAAAGGCAGTTTTTTTCTTCTGTGCTAGTGTGAAGTCTTCAGGCTCTCAGAGTCAACTGAGGAGCAGGCTGAGGGACTGAGGGGTCTGAAGGGCCCATGGGCGGACCTGCTCTCACAGGGCCCCCATAAATCACCTCTTAGCCTATAAATCACCTCCCCGAAATTTCAGGGATGGCCCTTCATCCCTGCAGTTGTCTGTTGACTATCTTTACTTTTCCTTGTTTTTCTTTTTATAGCAACAGTTGCTAACCAAAACCAAATTATATCACTTAGCAAACATGAGAATGCAAATGTGCATGTCCACAGTTACAACAAATGGCTGTTGTTGTAGTGTTCAAATATTTACAAGATTGATTACTGCCATCATAACAAGACAAAATAAGGGAACAGGATAAAAATTCACCAGCCCACTAGTTCAGCCAGGGCTAGAGGGCTAGCTAAATTAAAAAGAATGATAATTTTATGAATCTAAACTAATGAACTGCTTTCCAGCAGGAACTGAGTTGTCTCAGCAGCTAATGAAAACTGCCTGGATACCTCTGCACTCCCCTGCTGCCCAGAGTGGCAGCTTCCCTGCATTTATTTACATTGCTAAAGCCCTCAAGCTGGCGGAGGTGGAGCACGTCTGTGCTGTCTGCTGTTTTCACAAGAGCGCTGGGGTCGTAAACATTACACAGACAACACCACAATGATGCCTCCTTGCCTCTACAGAGACAGCATAGGACTACACAGCGGCTAGGTTAGCCATATTGCATTATTCAATGATGAAATCCTTAACAAAAAGAGAATTTAGTTGAAGCGCAGATATCTTTGTTCTTGTGTAAAACAAGCATTTTAATTACATAGATACTGCCTCTCATTGATACTTGATGCAACAGATACTGCCTACTGCTGTAGCATTCCCTTCATGTCTAGACTGTGTATTTGGGACACACAGGTAGAAAGGTGGGTCCAGAAGCAGTGGGACCAAAACAATGTCAACATGAATTACAGTGGTGACATTTCCCAACTCCTCAGGTTGTCTTGAGAGCAGGTCCTCTTTGTTACTAGGAGCCGCTAGCCTTTCCTCCCCTGGTAACTGCTGAGATGTGCATATTCATGCGAGTGCAGACAGCAGACGTCTAATTAAAATACCTGTGTAGAGCTTGTCGTCAGGGGACATCCCAGAATGCTAAGCAAGAGTTTACTGGCATCCCAAACACGTAAATATGGCATGTGATTTAGGCGTCACCCATAATTATGCACTGTAAAGTGTAGCTCTAATCAGTGCTACATTTTTGACCCACTTCACTCTTGACTTGATTGAGTCAAATATATTGTAAAGACTATTTTCATTGCTTCTTTTTTTACTGCATTGTCTCTTTTTAAAATAATAACACCAAAATAATTGAGTCATCTGAGGAAATGTCGGCAGGTCACTAGGCCTTCTACTACTAGCCCAAAGGATGCTTCAAGGTTCTATTCTATCCTGGGGGCAGCTACTGCTCATTATTGACTGCATATCAACAGCATGTGCGAGAGAACTGTCTCAGTCTGATACAAAAGAAGGAATCATTTGTCGTTAACCTGTATGTGTGAGGTGTGAATTACCACTGAGTATTTATTATTCTTGTCTTAAAGGTTTCCAGATCTATAAGGGAGAACAGGGTAAGTTGAGCATAGGGGTAAAATGAGCCACCCCTTTTTTCTAGGAAACCGTAAACTAATGTGACAGCATTTTAAGAAAGAGGGAATCATTCTTTACAATCTATGGAAAGGTACATCACATGGCAAATGTGGTTAAAAATATATATATATATGGGTAAAAATAGGCCTATGTTTTTGCTCTCCAAGTGGATTCCATTCATGTCCAGAGTTAGGGTGATTTAGAGAAAATGTCAATAGAACAACATTCTGATGCATTACAACCTCAATTGGTGCCCTTTAAAGCTATGATGTGAGGGCTTTTAGTTGCTATGCGGCTCAGCTCTGGACATAAATAAGGCCCCAACTGTAGCCAGTTTTAAATCTAGACTTAAGACCAAACTGTTCTCAGATGCTTTCTGCTAACTGCGCTAAGTTACAAATTCTGAACCTGCCTTGATTATTCTACCTTGTCTTTTATTACTTTTTTACTACTTTTGCCTTTGTTTTTTTGCTTATTAAATATTCTTTATTTTAAAATGATTTTACCTTGTGCGTTTTATTCTTTTTATTATGATCTTTATTATTATTCTTTACTTTTTAAACTATTCTTTGACTATTGCCCTTCTATGCTTTTATCAGCTATTCCTGTTTGCTCTTGTTTATGTAAAGCACATTGAATGACCTCTGTGTATGAAATGCACTATTAAAGTTGACTTGACATGGGGTAAGTTATGCCACGAGACTTATTTGCAGTGAGCACATTTCTTTACCCTTATACTGTAAGTTATCAAAGAGTTGTTGGTTACAGAAGTTGTAGAACACTTTGAATTTTTGTTTGGTGTGAATGATGAAGAATGTAAAAAATGGCTCATCTTACCCCATTCTTCTATGTTATTTAAAGCCACTGCCCTCTGTGTATGTGCTGATTAGCCTGATTTCAGGGCTTCCTTCATGCAGGTGTTTGGCCATACATTCATGTAATGAAGAAAAACAGTGCATTCATCTGAATAGTGTGTCGGCATATTTATGCCAACGGAGCACAAGTTCACTTGTCTGGTCTCTTGTGAATCTCCACAATTGGCTACTTCTAAGCCAATTAGCAGACAGGAAACAGGAAGTCAACCATATAACCACTGACAGCAGAGTAGGCTATCCATCCTGGGATGTGGACTGCAGTTCTGGAACACCTGACAGCACAGAACAACACTTACCATTCATTAGTGGTTTAGAACCAAGACAGAGAAAGTAGTCACAGACAGAGTGTGAAGCAATGACAGAAATACAGAAATGTACCACACCATGTTCTGTGGTATAATGGATACTGGCTGTCAGTCATTAGGACAGATAGGGACATTTCTCTCTATTAAGTGCAAACAGATTGCTACCATGCAAAAGGTCATCTACTTAAAAAGACTGTGTAGGTTGTCTCATTTGTGTTCCAGTGTACTCTTAGGTACACCGAGACACTGAAATAATGTAATTATGTACAGTATAGGCAAGTTGAATTAATGAATTCATAATATGTCAGTACAAAAACCCTACCCATCCACATGGGATCTAGTAGATGAATCCAGACAGTCAGTTATTGAGTTTTGAACACAGTGGCTACACATTGCATTTAACAATATTCTTTAAAATGCTCTGCAGCAATTTCAGGGTTAAACAATGTACCTGGTCCTGTGTTAAAGCACCCAGAACAGTGAATTCGTTTGATGACCATGGAGTCACCTAAAGAAGGGCCTATTTATGAACAGACTGCTGTTGTCTCAGAATGATCCACTCACTTCCCAACATTCTTGCTTGCTAATCAACTGAACTCTTCATGAATGCAAATGTGATCACTGATTAGGCATAATTGTCGCAGTGGTGATTCCAGAAATAAAATATAAAAAATTACCACTCATTCCATCTGGATGACTGCGTACACAACAGTCCATTCTCTTTAAGGTCAGATAGCCCTGTACTGCCCTCACCTCCTCGTCTGAAGAAGACCCATGGACTCCGAGCGAGAGTGAAGTCATGGACAGCACCAGAACAGGGGCTAATGACACAGGCGTAATTGACTATGAGGCAAGTGGGAAATTCTAATGGTGCGGCTTAATAGAGCAATTACACTCCATTACCGTCGCATCCCGCCCAATAATCTCCCATTATAACGAGGAAGCGCCCCAATGATGGAACACGCTTTTGATGACACACGATTACATTAAGCGTTCAAGTGGCCACGTTTGATTTTTTTTCTTTCATTTTTTTCTTTTGGATGGCACACTTTTAATGATGACCGCAGTGTGCACCCTGATACCATGTCACCACCAGTTATGAGAACAAATTTCCCCGTGACAAAAGTAGGACAGAGAATAAAGTGGGAGAAGTTGAGTTATATAAGCTTGTTTTATCATTTCTGACTTCTGGCAAATAGGCAGGTACATAGAACCACATACACAAGCATGTAAACACATAAATATACCCTTTCTCCAGACACACACACACACAGAGGGAGAGAGAGAGACACACACACACACACACACATACATACACACACATACAGAGTAACATTTCTCTGTAAATGTGTGAGCATGGGGCCTTTGTGAGTAAACGGATGACTGTGATCATGGTGTGAAGCAACTGGCAGTCCTAGGCATGGAGTAATGGGGTAATAAATTAAAAGCCCTTCCCCCTACACCCTACACCCTACTCCCAGTCCCCAGTTTGTTGCAGTGGGGTGCTGGTGATTGACAGCACATTAATCTATATGCAGCCTTCGCATGGAGGTCTGCAGAGCAGGAAAAACAACAGGCAATCGCCATGGAAACGTAAACATACAGTAAATCTTTGATGAGGCCACACTCAGGCGGGGTTGGGTGTGTGTGTGAGTGTGTGTGTGTGTGGTGATGGTGGTGTGTGTGTGTGTGTGTGTGTGTGTGTGTGTGTGGTGGTGGTGATGGTGGCGGTGGTGTGTGTGTGTGTGTGTGTGTGTGTGTGTGTGGACGGGGGGGGGGGGGGGGGGGTGATAGTGATGAACAGACTTTTATTCCTGAATTCCTGAGTATGTTTTTATCCTTCGAAACAGCTCTGACAAGGAAAAGCGCGGCCGTGATTTGTTTACCTCAGGTTGCTACGTATGTGTGCATACAAGACTCTCAGATACAGATCAAAGCCATGCAGGTGTCAGATGAGAGTGCTGTTACATAAGTGAACCTAGTTGCATGGAATATATATTCAAACATTCAAAAGACAACCATGCTCCTTCCATAAGCACTGTTAGGGCATTGCATAAGATGGGCGGGGGGGTTGTGTTTGTGTGTCCCAGTTAGTAGAGATGCTATATCAAACAGAATATATACAGGATCCATCATATAACAAAAAAAAAAAAACGGGGCACAAAGTTATGTTATCTACTGAAGGCTCAAAGGGGGCTAATCCTCATCCTGATTGCTATGGACTTCTATTGTTGCCAAGCAGCAAGCCTTTGGAGCACATTAACAATGGCCATTTAGCCATTACATCAACTGGGACTAGAAGGACAATGCCCGAGGCCATTTGGCAGTCGCTTCCCCTGGTTTGCTTAACATTCAAATGAGACACACAAGGTCCCCAGCTAAGACTGTCAGCTCAGTGGAAAGGCAGGGTGGGGTGGGGGGGGGGGGGGGGGGGGGGGGTCACTCGCTGTGCTAAATGAAGATGGGGAATCAAAATGTCTCGGTTAGGGTCTGATCACGTACCAGGCCTTCTGGTTGGATGTGGCAGCAGAGAAGCGAGATGATATGGCTGAGACGGATGCGATGAGGGGAGGCGAGGAGAATTGGTCCACCAGTGGCATAAAAAACCAAGGAGCCACTGAAGCATCATTAACGCTAAAGCACTCCGTATCAGTGTAGCAAATTAGCAGAAGGATAAATGCGATTAACTGTACAAAATGAGCAAAATTGAAAAAAGAAAAAAAAATCAATTTTTTTCAACACTGAACTGAAATAATCTCATCTCGTGGACTTAAATTATCTCTTTTTTCATTCTCATATGCATGTTTGTTCAGATTTATATCAACTTGGCCCAGAGGCACAATTACACTGATGGCTTTTGCTTCATTTAAGAGTAAAGAGGGGTTTTTTTCATTGAATGGAGAGAAAAAAAGCCACAGTATAGACTACACACAGGGCTCAGGGAGAGACAGATCAAAAAATGAGCTCTCCCCAAATCCCCAAATACCGCTTCATACACAATTATCTGTATTAGATCAAGGTTAGGAGGAACACGGCAGCAAAACATCAAGGCTACAATAACACACCAGAGGGATAGGTGTGTGTGTGTGTGTGTGTGTGTGCACTGGTAATGCCCACACTCATTTAATTTGATGAGATTGCTATTTAGACCTTATGCACAATTTCTTGGTCGTAGTATCAGAAAAAGAATATATATATATATATATGATGGCTACCTTTAATGAGTGACATAGACCAGCTCCTGTATATTGCTGCATGGTGTAACACATTTGAATGCATGGTACACAAGTAAAAGCAAAACAGAAAAATATTTTTTTTCCCTAATGATGCATTAGTGAGTGCAGATGGCTATCATTCATATGAAACCCAGTGGTTTTCAAACTTTTTTTGTCATTCCCCACTTTGGAGGTGGGGGATTTTTAAGCCCCATCTGACCCTATCAACCCGGCAAAATGGTAGCATATATATTTTTTCCACATTTTGATTCCACGTTAGATTTCCCGCCTCGATAAGCTGGATCAGATGTTATTTGAATTCACATGTCGGTCTGTTTATGACTGTTATGTTTGTGTGTGGCTATTTTGTTTTGATCTTCCTTGTCAAAAAAGAAAGACATTATTAAAAATAGGCAAAAAACAAATGTCCTGCTGTTCCTCGCGCCCCACCTGTCATGTCTCTGTTCCCCACTAGTGGGGCCCACCCCACACTTTGAGAACACGTTTAGAGGGATCACTTCTTCATTTAGTGATCTGGCTCTGTTTTCACCAGAAGGCCTCAGTCCATCTGGAAACAAAGATGAGATTGGCCAAGAAGATTTTCTTAGACCTGACCAATCAATGACCCTTAGACCTGACCAATCAATGACCCTTAGGGAATTGGTATCAGTAGCAACTACTAAGTAGTGCTGTGATTTGTAGTCTCGCTATGACAATGCATACCTTTTGAGTGGTAAGCACAACATTGAAATCAATGTTCATTAGAATTGACAGAAGGGATACAATCAGAGAAATCTGAGCTGAGCTGAAACTCAGCTTTGCGAGGGAAAGGTTTAACGACTCTTCTCCTTTGAGGTAAAGTAAGCATGGCCAAACTGCTTCCACTATCATTTTGATGGATGCACAGTGGCAGACTGCCATCCTCTCCAAAATATCTCTATTAAGGGTATTAAGACAGCAATGAAAGCAATGAAAATTTGTAGTCTGGAAACACCAGGCAGAACAATGCTCCCTTGGTAGCAAACCCAAGGAATCCAAGAGAAAACATTCTATTAATAGTGACACGTCCCTGACAGTTAATTAGCAACTTCATCCGTAGAGTGACAGAATGAGTTTGGGCCTAATCATTACAAGTTGTCTTTCACCTTGCTTTGCCTTGACATCTTTTATATCCTTTGCATGTGGTTAATAACCTTTGGATTTTATGATTATGGTTGCATATATTTTCTTAGTGATTGAAATATCACACTTTGACAAGTAATCTGTTCTAACGAGTTCTTTTATATGTTAGAAGGCAGGTCACCCTCAAAACACTGCACAACAAGTCATATTTTACTGACACAATGTGGCACCTTTCCACAGAAATGTAGAATTCTAAATCCGACCACTGGCAACTCAAGAAAAAGTACTATGTACGCAATCGTGTCTGATAAGTAGTCCACGTTTTCACACAAGTATTTCTGTTTTAACTTCTGATTGATCATGAGAGTGGTAGTGGCATACTGATAATTACAATATTCTACTCACTCAGTCCCTTCTGATGCATCTTGGATTAGCCTGCACCAAGGATTAATCATTAGCAGTGGCTCTAATCTCTGTAAACTGTGACTTCCACTCTTATCCTCTTCTCATCTGTGTGTGTGTGTGTGTGTGTGTGAGAGAGAGAAAGAGAGAGGGGATGGGATGAAACTCCGATAGGCACACACCTTGCATTTAGACAGGCAATTAGCAGGGTCTCTTTAGCATGCGAGGCCACGCTCTGCTGATGTGAACTGTGCAACTGGCGGAGTCAGAGGTCACTGGATCCCCAAGTGTAAGCACCGTAACCCCCCCCTCAGCACCGTAACCCCCCCCCCCCCCCCCCCCCCCCCCCCCCCCCCCCAGCACCGTAACCCCCCCCCCGACACACACACACACACACACACACACACCACCCTTTCCCTCCTTGAGACTCGCAGAGGACCTCCGCCTGTTTGCTTTGCTGAAATGAGTTTTTTTTTCCCCCAGCTATCAGCTTCGTCTTCCTGTATCGGCCCATGGAGTGTTGAAGAAATGCGCTGGGAGTCTTGTGGTCTTCGGCGGCAGAAATCTCATTACAGATTGTTTGATTGCTCCGGGTCCTTCGCCACTCTTGGCGGAATGCATTGAAAACACACTCATCACAGCCTCTTTTGCTGAATCCCCCCCCCCCCCCCCCCCTACATTTAAATGAATTTCGCCCGAGAATTGGCAGAGCTGGATCATTTTAACAGCTAAATGATGTCCTCAATCATTTAGATGAATAGGCAGCCGACTGTTGACTGGCGGTGAGAACGGCATTTTGTAATCAATAATCTCTCGGCTCTTCCCGTGAAAGTTCAGTGGAGGCCTGGAGCAGGTTCAACTCCACACGGTCTTTCCTCGCACTGAAGGCTTTCTCTGGGGTTCTGGGGTTGCTCCTGCTAATGCTTTGCCAATGCAAAAGGTAGTTAATGAAATGAAGGACTGATTCCACAGAACAAGAGGCTTCTCTTAATGACCACCAGTCTGCAGAGGCATGCATCCTCGAGCAATCACCTTCCCAATATGTGAGTTAGGTGACAAAAAAGCCGAAGGTGGGATCCAGAAACATCTTAAGCATGCTAGTTATGTCTCTTCACATCACCTAATGTGATTACTTCTTTGCGGAATGCAACTAAATGGATTATGGCTAACAACATCTATGGGTACACACACACACACACACACCACAGAGACACACACACACACACACACACACACACACACACACACACACACACACACACACACACATTAGAACAATGGGTTAGGGGTCTTTTTATATGATCTCCAAAGGTTATGAGAAACAGGATTATATGTGACAAACACAACATACTCCGCTGTGCCAGCTCATTCAGGTGATTGTCATACATAACAGAGGAAGAGGTGAAAGTTCAACCTATTACTATTCTTTAAAGCTCGTAACCAGGACATCATACAAGATGTACATGGAAACTCCATTTTCAAACGGTATGAGAAACATTATGGGACTGCATTTGGATCACATTAATGCAAATTGACATAAGAAGTTAACATCAAACACAGCTGGCTTTTATTCTAAACACACCCACTATTGCCTCATTGTTATTCTCCCAGAGTTCCTCTGAGACAAGAAACCAGTAACCTAGCGATGAGCTTGTGCATTGTTTTAATTTTTCCTGGCCAGTTTGTGTTGATAATTGCTGATAATTAGCAGAATGTGTAATCAGTCAGCGGAGCACCGGCCTCTGTCATTTAAATTACAGTCATTTGCTTGGTTTACAGCAAACAAAAACATCACTGCACATTCCTTTAGCCTACAACAAATACAATGTGGCTATGTCCATGTTAGTCACCCAGATGATATACATGTATGTGAGGAATTGTAAAACACCAGTAAGTGAGCAGGTGAAAAGACATCAGTGAGATTGACAGAGATAATACTTTATCAAAACAGACACTTCTAAGGGAAAAGGTAATCAAGCTAAGTGGCAGATTCGTCAGATAATGAAATCCAGAGGATGAACTTCCAGAGTCAGACAGATTAATAAACTTGATAACGGAGTGTAATCAATTTTTTATTAAAGGCTAACACATGTTCATCTCCTAACCACTGATCTGTGCTGGGCCCAGGCCAGGAGCATAATCAACAAGAAAAAGTATACTGGGCAGAAATAAAAATATTCCACGGCCTATGTCAACAAAATAACTATGAAAATATCATATTTAATTTTCCTCTCAGCAGGATTTGACCTTCATTGACTTGTTTTCCAGCCAGGGAGGTCAAAGAGGAGCACGCCAAACCCTAAGCCCAACAACATCAGACGTCCCATTTTCCAACCCTCCCATTGCCCCCCACTGTCATTTCCTGTTTTGACAGGAAGTGGACAATATGGGTAGCTCTTTTTATCTGCCACTCCACTGGACACAATTTTCAAAACATTTTATTGCATTGGCCTCCACCCGTCTAGATTCAAAAGCTTCCAAAAAGTAACTTCCAAAAAGTAACAAACTCTTTTTGCACAACTTTTATCTTTTATCTGGAACACACAGACGTTCCCTGAGAGCTGTGCTTGACAATGCAGGTGTGGCTTAGTCTGAGTCAGACTTTAGCAAATAGGTGACATCTTCGGAGCAGATGGTAGTCTTTATATTACCTTAAACAGGGATGTGTCACAGCAATTTTCCCCAGTTAGATCGTAACGTTAGTGGACAGAGGCAAAGGAGGACTCTTTGAGAGTTTAAGGGCCTTGCCGTTTGCAGGCCATGGCCAGGTGTGGTTCCTAAGGCTATAGCTACAATACAGCTTCAAGTTTTATAACTCAACCAGGCCAACTCCCATAGATCACAATGCCGCACCCCCACCCCTCACTCTCCCGACATACAATTTGGCTTTATTAACTGACTGAGAGGGGGCCAACTACTTCATTGAAAAATAGTTTCAGGTCAACACAGATTTGGAACCTTTAGGCTTTAGAAAAAACGCAACAGCGTCCATGTTGTGTGGACAGCTCCAAGCTGTTTCCTGTGCAAACAAACAATAGTGGCACGAGGCCTGACCACCCCAAAGGGAAATAACCAAGGGGCCTTTAAAGCTGAATACTCATGTGGTTCCCAAATCTCTCTCTTTTCAGTCAAACTGCAAGGGCAACTGAATCTCTAGCTCTATATTTAGGACAATAATGTGGTGATGTGTCTATGCTGCGAAAGAACAATGTGAGTGACAAGACTCCACTATTAAACTGTGTTGACCAGACTCTGTCGGGGAATCCTAGGACATCCTGACAAAATATTTTGGTATTGAGGATACTGAAAGTCAGTGGGCTTCCTCTAGAAAAAAAAAAATGTGTTGTCATCACCGAGGGCTAGTGTGCAGAAAAACATGCAAATCGTGCATCTATCATTTATTGGGCTGTATAAAATACATTGTGTCCCTTGTGATTTTAATCCACTCGCTCAAACGAGCTCCCAGAAACGTGTGTTTGCTGAG
>NC_055962.1:5967919-5970419 GCF_018492685.1 Alosa sapidissima | reverse complement strand
GCTTCACCGCCACAGAATAGGCCACATTCTCACAGCGCCTACACAAGTCTCCGAGATCCGACGCTATGAAGAGCGTTCATTCATGGCAAGCGCAAACGCCTAAAAAAAGATGCTCAAGGAAGGGGACTGGAAGTGAGCCAACAAAAGGGACAGCACTTAAACAGGCCAGCATGCCTTGGGATCTGCAGAGGACAATCCCATGAAATGGTCGACGAGTGAGGAAAACAAAGCACTGTGGCCACTCAAAATCCCCCTTTCCCAACCCCGGGCACACTCAGCACTTGCTGGGGTTGCAGTAAGGGGTCTTGAGAGCAGCGCTTTCAGTTTGTGGCCCCCAGGCATACGGCTGCATCATCCGTATTCATGGTGTCCTTACACTGTCCCAGAGACAACACTTGCATATGTACCAGTGAACAAGTGGGGAAGTAGCTTGTGATCTAAGGCCACCTCCTGGTCCCACTATGGGGAAATTGAATGTATTGAGCGGGCTGTATGGATTGATAACCCTATGCATTGTTGATGCCGTGTCCATTGGTGTCAGTGCGCCCTGGGAAAAGGAGACTCAAAGGAAATTTAAGCACTGCCTGAGGACGATAAGGTCAAAGGTCAATTGAGAGGTAAAGAGTGCCTGTCACCAAAAGCATAATATTCCTGTTAAGTGATGTAACATTGTACTTGCCATGCATCTTGGGGAAGGACCCCGTGAATGATTATTTGCTGACATCATGACGGAATGCTGTCAGTTGGCTGTCATTTCATGTGCACTCCCTTAGAAATACAATGTTGTTTACCCTGCCATCGATGTCCAAACAGAGTCCTCCTTTTTAGTCAGCTCCCCTTCCCTTTGTGGCTCTAATTATCTGATCTGTTGATGGGGGATGCATAATACATAGCCCATCTTAGAACCTATCCATCAGCCCACTGCAACGAGGCCCATTGCCAGAGATGTATGGTTTGGGCTACACTAAACGTCCAGAGGAAATAATGGTCATGTTTCATTCTCCATCAGGCCTCCGGGGTGCCTACTGGGTAACCACAAAACATGTAATCATGCCGCCATTAATTCAGCCAAGACAAACAGCCTGTCCGTCAGTGAAGACCTGTCCTGCAAATCCTAGCTCCTGAGTAAACGTTTACGACTAAATGATGCTTCCATTGCATGCGATGCATAATGCATCATACATTTCAAGCAAACGGGCGTGCACATAATTAACTCTGATGATCTTATTTGCAATACTTTGAACACTGTGATATGATTACTAGAAAAAAATATATTTTGCAGCATCACTAGTACAAATTAGAGAGGAATACTCTCTTTCCCTTTCCTTCCTCTTAGTGTTGTGGGATGTAGTGTTTCTATTTCAGTCATGTTCTGCCAGCCAATCCATCCCATTTCATAGCCTTTTATCTCTGGCCAGGCAAAATGAATTTTTTTTATGTGACAGAGCATCCGACGGAGCAAATAAGGACACATTTCCCGTCTCATATGTGTGACTCTGGATTCCGCTTGCTCTGTCTGGCTGTATTAGGAGACACTGTGGGTGAGGTACTTTAAGGGAAGACTTTGAGGTTGGATTTGCTGTAGCCCTGCTGGGTGGTGGTGTTTTTTTGATAATACACAGAGAAGTGTGCACTGGGTGAGATACTTTGGATATGGAAGGACCAAAAATCCTGGCATTATTTGAACATCAAGTTTGCTTTTAAGTAAACCTGACAGCTGCATTTGACATTGCAGTTGCTTTCATATTGGTATTAAGCCATCCATTAAAATGACACACACTTACCATAAGCATGATAAAACCACAAAGCAACACCATCACTACCGCCACATTCATAGGATACAATGACATATTTATTTAAGATTGACCCTTAACTTCTAATTGACACTGATGAATGCATACAGATGAAAGGTATCTATACCTTTAAGACTAACACTGAATAAAATAGTTGAAGTGAATTTCAGTGGCACGCCTGTAAAATGTTTTGGTGTGATTGATAGGATGAAGAGAGAAGACTCATTCCATCCATCTCTATTTTTCTCTCTCTCCCTCTATCCCTCTCTCTCCCTCACTCTCCCTCTCTCTCTCTCTCTCTATCTCTCTATCTCTCTATCTGTCTATGTCTCTCTTTCTCTCTCCCACTTGCTTGCCCTATGACACCCTCAGCTCTCCAGGTCATTAGTGAGCCATCAGATGATGTGTGATGGTGTGAGAGATCATCATCTCCAATGAATCATCATCTTGCTAAAGGCTTTCTTGCCTGCAACTGCCCGTTCCCTCCGTACATCGGCCTGGTACATTTGCTTTTCACCACCTTGCAGTAATTTGACTTGTCAGTTAAGTAACACACGTTGTCAGGGTTTCATCAGTATTTAAAGTACAAGGCTTAATGTGCTTCCTAATTTGGCTTACATGTGTGCATAGGGGGAAAATGGTGTTGGTGATGTTTTTTTTCTTTAACCATTGCTGACATAAAAACTTTCAGCTTTCTTTTGGTAAAT
>NC_055962.1:5542919-5607919 GCF_018492685.1 Alosa sapidissima | reverse complement strand
GTGTATTTGTGTATTTGTGAGTGATAAAAGAAATCTACCCATCTCAAAATTGGATGCCATGCATGCATGTGCGCGTGGTTTTTTCCCCCGTTGCCAATGAATGAATGAATGAAGCCTGTGAATCTCAGAAGCTGAATGGAGCCTGCTCTCTGAAACCCCAGTGACACCACAGCGAGAACAGCCCTTCAACCCCCCCACCAACCCCCCACCTCGCTTTCCATATCTGTGTACACACTGCACTGGAGAGCTGTGGCATTAAACTTTAATGGCCAACAGCACTGTGCTGTGCAGCCACCTGCCAGATGCATACTACACCACATGGATTATTGAGAGCTGGCCAGTGGCGTGAGGTGAAGACGTAGCCATTTTAGACCCATCTCGGCTATTCCTGGAGCGCTTTTTCTTTTCTTTTTTTCTTTTTTTGGGACGGTGGGGCGGGATGGGTGGGTTCCTCCACGCGTGAATGGAAACTAGCTGCCATAAGAGTAGTCTATGAATAGCGTGTTCCTTAGAATTCCCCATGCGCTGGTTTTATTGTTATTCTCGGAGTGAGGAGCAACGGCCCCGGTTCACATCGGATTCGAAAAACACGCTCACCTCAGGCGCTGCTGGGCCTGTAGGCACGACACAAATGAATTAGAAATGTTGTAGTGCTTTTAATCCGCGGATCATATTATCACCTGCCTACACTGTGCAAGAGCAAGCCTGTTACGTAAAATACTTCCCAGGGGTTTTTTTTTTCTCTCAGTTCACTGAAATCGGTGGAAAAAAAGTAGCAGTTGTTTAATTCTCATACACAATGGTTTTTGTATTTAGGCTCAATGTACATATAGGCAATGTACATAGGCTCAATATGGAGTCTCGATACTCAGCTGTGTCGCTGTGTTTCTGTGATTTGCGACGATGTTCCCTGATGAGTCAGAATGGTCTGGAGACAGTTTCCCCTAAATATTCTCTCCAGAATTGTTTTTTAAGAGTTCCCTCTGTTGAAGAATTGGGACCTGCCTCTTTAAAGTATAATGGTTACCACACATCTCCAGCAAAACAGCTGTCCCATCTCTACTAATTGCTCTGTTTCAATTGGCCTCGGAATAAATGGCCACTGCTTAGCATCTCGTACTGTTTGACTGTGCGACCACTCATTTTTCTTGGCCAGAGGATGTGTTTTATCTTCCATGAGTGTTTATTTGATCAGGCATTAGCCGGCGTAAACACTATGAATCATCCTCAGAAATGTTTGTGACATCGCTGCGCAAACAACATACTTTATAGCTGTTTACACCGGCTGATGAGCGTGCTTGGGATCATGAACTAGCTCCTTTTCATAAATATTGACTCCCATCGGCTACTTGGGCTCGCCTCACTTGGATCAGCACTTGAGCTGGCTTCCTCCCATGAGAGGAAATGCCGTTTCAGAAGGAGATACTCAGGCAGCTGCTGGAGGCAGTGGCTTCAGCTCGGTCTTAGAGCCCTGAGGACCACTGAAAGGCATGCTGGGAAGTGTGGCCTGTGGACCGACCTGTGGAGGAGGACCCTGGGACTGGTGCTGCTTCTGAAACTTTCTGACTATAGAGAATAGAGGAAAACAGCTTTCTCCATCTTTACTTCTGTGTGCTCCTGTATACCTTTGGGTGTATGTGTACGTATGTGGGTGTATTGCTTTGACATGTGTGCCATACATCAGACATATATCTCTGCGGAATTGGCAAAAAAGAAAGAAAAGATGTTGCTACATCTTATGTTTGTCTACTAAGTGCCCGTGTCTTTCTTTGTGTTTCTGTCTTGTCTTAGTATGGGAGTGTGTGTCTGTCTGTGTTTGTGAGCTTGTGTTAGTATTGAAAGCAGACAAAGCATAGCAGATTCTACAGCTCTCTGGGACACATGTAGCAGTTATTGGAACATGGATGGAGGCGAGTGATTCCCAGCAGTAGCACCATTTAAAAATAGTCCCAAAGTCATTGATCCATTGGAATATGTTAGTGGTAGCTTCCTCTCACAGCATCCTTCCATTTCAAAGCCCTGGGGACCTGAGTCCTCCACACCGCCAGCAGAATGAACTACTGCTTCCCTCAGTGCTGTCAGGGTGCAACCTGATTCATATCTGAATGAGCCACATGTTGTCCATTTGATGGACTGGCATATGGATTGGGGTAATGACCTCAGAATCGCATTGCAGCCTGCAAGAGAGCCTGACAAGATGGTGAAAGTGTTGGCTGCATCAAGTCACTGTGATTTCTTGTGAGGAGTCAAGACCTTCCATCCACATTTGGTTTATTGTGGCTGTTTGTTTGTCTCGGTCAGTCTGTGTTTTTTGTGGGCTTTGTGGTCTGCCTCAGTAAAGTACTTTCTTGGCAGTGCTACAAGACTACAACTGCATATTCATCTAATGTTACAAGAACTAACAGGACATAAACCTTTGGTTTAGAATATTTGTGCAATTCTCTCTCTCTCTCTCTCTCTCTCTCTCTCTCTCTCTCTCTCTCTCTCTCTCTCACTTTCATTGTCTGTCTTTCTGGTGATCCCCTTTCTGTCACTTTTCACTTTCACGCATTTCTTCACCTTTCTATCTTTAGCTTTTATTATTTTCGTTGTACACTCTGCTCCCTTTCTCCATCAATACTTCGTCCATCTATCTCTCTTTTCTTTTTCTTTCTTTTCATGTCCGTGTCCTCATGCCCTCATGCTCTCTCTCTCTCTCTCTCTCTGTCTCTCTGTCTCCATCCTCTGGGAACCCTGGAGTGTGGTCTTGGTCCGGGAGGGGGGGGGGGGGGGGGGGGGGGAGCCCCCCAGGCCCCAGGCAGTACGTACACACTCGTCGCCACGGCAGATGGTCCCTGTAGAGAATAATGATTGTCCCATCAAACCTGCCCAAGGGACTTAATCTGTTTTTATCATGATAAACAAGTGCATGCATTCATAAACATCCATAATGTATAAGAGGGACTTTTTAAAACAAGTGGGATTTTTTTGTCCTGGATGTAGTTTTGCTTTGGTTTTCTCACAGATGATTTGTATGTGCAAAAAGGCAGACAAGCAGACAGGCACTACAGGGTCATTGTAGTGGAATGGTCTTGAGGTCTTTATACACAGAAATTATTCTTGTGCTCTGCTCTTTACAGACAAAAACACTGTATCTCTGGATAAACTTCAGAAAAATACAAAATGTATATGACATTCAGCACGTAGCTGTGGAAGCGACCTTTTCAAATAATTCAGGCCCTTTTTGTGAAAGGCAAAATGACCCTTACACTTGCCCATGAGGGACCCCAACAGTAGATGCAGCTCTTAAAAAGGTCATGTTGTTTTCATCTGCGTGCTTATTTCCATCCTCTTTGTGCAACTCGCCTTTTTGAAAAAGGCAGTGACCATTCAGTTGGCCACCAGAAACCCCACAGTACCACAACTATTGGTGACCTCACATCCAAATGTTAATCCTGAAAGATTAATGTATATCTGTTGATGTATGCTGGGAATATGGCTGTTTTTATCAGTTGATGTAGTATGTTTTTGAACAGCATACAGTTGTTATCTTTCTTAGACCTACAGTATTTTTTTTAAGTCACTACCCTTTCCTGGTCTTGTTGATGGAGCCTTTTAGATTGTTCCGTGCTTTAATTGAATTATCTGGGACTTTGTCTCCAAGGGTTACATATCTTAGATCTCTAATCAGGAACGGACAGCAGTGGATGCTGCTGCATTTAGTGCTCCTGCCATTTGGGCTTGTGGGAAGTCATTTAAACAGGGAGATAAGTCAAGTTGATGACCTCCTCCTGCAGTGAATTACCCTGTGCCATAATGAAGGGCTGTCTCGCTCCGCAGACAGAGAGAGAGAGCAACTCGTTATGCCTCCCCCAAAACCCAAACCTTACTTTGATTCATATTTGCAAATGCAAGCCTGTTTAATTAAGTGCAAATTCCCAGACGCTTCCCTAATGATATCAGAGGAGAATATGAACAGCTTTTTTAGCGTGAGCACTGTGTGCACACAGAGCAATAAAAATAAGCAGAATTGACTGACAGAGCCTCTTTAGCTAATCTTGTAAACACACCTACGCAAATAAAAAAAGCAATTTACCTAATTATCCTTTAATTTTATTAGCTGCTCCAGGCCTAGTTAAGATGCTCCATATCAGGAGCCAGGTTGATGAACATCTGGGATGTAAAACCATCAGAATTATGAGCAGGTTGTTAAGAGTTTACAACATTTTCAACTCCCATCATAATAAACACGTGGGTTCAACCCTACAGGCACTGTGAACTAAGTCAAGTTCTCTTGTCAACCATCCCAAATTCCTAATGCAATCTAACACGTAACCTCTCTGTGTTTAGGAAACCACTACGGAAGGAGGAGAATGGTACGAGCCGAGGGGAGTATGCCATGAGCTCCCGGACCAAGACCACAACGGTAGAGACCAACAGCACTGGGGTATAGGGGCTGCCCCAGACATGATCACACCTGGCAATCCTCTTCAACGTTACTACAGCCACACTCCCTCTCCTTGCTCTTGACAAGGTCACGGAATGGCAGAGACAATGACACTGGAATTTCTTCGGCACTCAAGCCATGCCTAGATGCCTAGAGAGAACCAGAGAATTGTATATTTATTAATATATATAAATATATATATATGAATATAAAATAGAGCTTAAAGGAAACAGGGGACTTAGACTTTGACATGCTGGACTAGGCCCCGTTGCGGGACATCACCTCAAGTTGGCGGGGGGTAGGGGATGGGGGGGTGTACTGGATGACAGCTGCCAGCGCATGGGGCAAAGCTGTCAGTCCGAATGGCACCTCAGAGATCCCCCCCCTAACCCTTCCACTCCAGCCGGTGGAGAGTGGCAGCAAAATAAACGCTGGCGACAAAACAAACGCATGCACTTTCTATTAAATGCAACAACTTCTCATGGATCCTACCCTTCTCTTTCTCTCTCGCTCTCTCTCTCTCTCCTTCTCTTTCTCTCTCTCTCTCTCTTTCTCACCCTGTCTCTGCCTCTCTTTGTCTCTCTCTTTACTGTCCTTCTTGTCCAAGGAAAGGATGGGGGTGGGCAGGAGATGCTCCTCCACCTTTTGTAAATTTCCAGGCTCCCGAAAGAGGAAGGGGATGCATCAAGCCATTGTTATCTGTGGGTGTATTTTTGACGCACGCTGATTTAAAAGTCATCACCACCCATGGAATGAGAATGATCCATGTATGCCAAATATAGAACCTTTTTTTTTTTTTTTTTAAATAACTACAGCTGGAAGAAACAATGAATTGTCAAAGAGTGTGGGTTGACTGACTATGCAATTTGAAAAGGGAGTGTGACAAGAGAGCTAGACATGTATTTTAGTAACTAGCAGACCAGGCTAGCCTCTGATGTCTGGTCACTGGTTTTGCCCTCAGCTGTGAGACTGAACAGTTATATTAGCACTGCTCAGTCTTGGTTTCTTCTTAAGTGCTTCATAATGTGTCTATCACTGGCTGATTCATGATTAATCCAGTACTGGCTCTGCATTAGCCTGTATCATGTTGGCAGGAGTAACCTCTGAATTCTTGTCCTCAGCCTACGAATTGCTAATATACACGTAACTTAAGACTGTTATCTTTGTTTATTGACTAGATGTTTCAAAGGTTTAAATTTACTTCTGATCCCAATTTCAAAAGGTCACTTTCTTTGTTTGCTTTGCACCCAGAAATGGGAAATGTTAGTTAGTCCTCTCAACAGTCATCAAGCGTTGGTGACTCCCATAATCCAGAAGTGTACTATTCAGAAACCGTCTCAACATGTCAACTCCCTGTTTGAGCTAGATATGCTAATGCTATTAGCAGCTATATCTGTGTCACAGAGAGGAGTACTGATCTCAAGCTTTCATGTATTAGCTGACTTTGTTTTGATTTCCTGTAGAGTATTTGCTCAGTCAATCCTCTGCTATTTTGTTTTCTGTAATCACTTTCTTGCTGGCATCTTGAATGGTAGTCCATCACAGAGGAAGTCACATTTAAAATAAGTGTATGGGGAAACAACTATAAAACTGCCTAGTCAGTTTCTGTACAGGTACTTTAAGCTGCACCTAATCAAATGGACTGTTTCTTTCCTAGAGACCTCAGCTAAGGTTACCTTGTCCATTTAGGTCCTCCCACAAACCACTAAATTAGATGAGCCATCATTTGGAAAAACAGAACACATCCATTACTTACTCCCCTCTTTCTCAGATTCTACTCTATGTTCAAATTAGAGAACGCTTGTAGTGGTCAGACATAAATAGCCTACAGATTCTTCTAGATCTACATGTTATGTGTCTTTGTGATGTCTGGAAAGGAGAGATCACTTCTTTCATATAATTAGCATACTCAAATTTTGGAACCATCCACGCTCTTTTCATTGGCAATATAAAAATACTGTGTATTATTGACTGTTTTGAGACATTATTTTTAACATGTAATTTCGGTCTCTTAACTGGTTTCAAATTAATACATTACGCCGTAATCATTTTATAAGATTGACCAAGGCATGGAACAGTGAACGTAGTTGGTCATGTGCTCAGTGTCTTTTATGTCTTAAAACACAAATCTTTACATGAGGTTCAAACTGTGTATGTCTTCTTATGTATTTTTGTTCATGTTACGATCACTTGCAAGCAGCCATTAACACAACACATAACAATTGTGTACTATAATGTAAAAAGGAGTCTGATAAATATTGCATGAATGTAAATATTGATATGCCTTCTTGCGTGTCCATCATATGTACATAGTAAATTTGATTTAAAGGGATACATTAAAGTGTGTGGATGTGATGCCATGGGGGAATAAAGTTGTTTATGTGTCTAGAGGAAGCTGTTACTGTATATTTGTGTAATTAACAGTTGTTGATGAACAATGTATGCATCACATCTAACATATTGTGCATTGAACTGATTTAATTGCAACATGTTGATTTTTTTAGTTTCAAATAAAATTGTACTATTCAGTATTGGCACTGAGGCACTAGTCATATTTATAGTTTCAAAAGCTCACACTATAGTAAGCTCAATGATGCCTAAAAAGCCAGCCTAAAAATGTGTCCTGAAAATGCTTATATTTTCTCCTCTCCTCGCCCTCGCCCTTCTTTCAAGCATCATTATCTTTTTACAATGATTTAGCCCCCACGTCTTAAACGAGGTTAGTTTGACACAGAAATCTTTTACGGCCTGCGTGGTGATGGTTGCTGGCTCATGTCGTAATCAAGCGCCTTGCAGTCTGCTGCCTGTGTCCTCCCAGCAGCTACTTCCACAGTGTGGCTCGCTGGAGGATCTCCTCTAGTTGGTGTCAGAACAATCTGCCCCCCTGCATCTGAAATTAATTTAATCCAGTGCGGAGGTGTCATCACAAGCTGACCGCAGAGTCAGTGTTTCCCTTCCTCCTTCCCTCCTTTCTTCCCTCTTTCTTCCTCCTTCCCTCCTTTCTTCCCTCTTTCTTCCTCCTTCCCTCCTTTCTTCCCTCTTTCTTCCTCCTTCCCTCCTTTCTTCTCTCCCTCCCCCTCTCTGCCCCTCTCTCTCTCTCTCTCTCTCTCTCTCTCTCTGCCCCTCTCTCTCTCTCTCTCTCTCTCTCTCTCTCTTTCCCCTTCCTCCCACCCTCCCTTCTCACAGATATGATGTGATGACGGATTGTGAAAGAGAGAAAGAGCAGCTCCACTCTATTTGATTTTCAGCACTGCAAAAGGATAGCCTGCCTGTCAATCGCCAAGTGTCTCCAGGAAGCAGAATGTTATTGTATGCCACCCAGGGTCAATTCATTAGACAGCTGCATAGTGGTCTGCCAGTCAAAGCTAGTTTCTGTGTCAGTCTAATAAATGGTGTGTGTGTGTGTGCGCGTGTGTGTTTGTGCGCACATCTTTATGTCCCTGTGTCTGAGTGTGTATATTTGCATGTGTGTGCTTATTTGTGTTAGTGTGTAGTTGTACATGTTCTGTATATCTGTGCTGGTGTTTGTATGTGTGGAAGAGTGTGTGTGCACATGTGTGTGTGTATTTTCATGTATTCATGTTTGTCTGAGCATATATATGTGTGTGTGCCTATGTGTGTGTGTGTGTGTGTGTGTGTGTGTGCCTATGTGTGTGTTAAGTGACCTAGGAGTCTGCTGTGGAAGGCTTTTGCCCACAGGGCGAATGTGAAGTTTGGTCTCCTTTGCGTCTTCTGCTTGACTGGGGCTCTCATTCAAAGCCATACTCAACCATAATTGGCCCCCATAGTTACTCAGCCAGCATTAATCTAATGTTGATGTTGTTTTAACTACCAGAGTATTGCCAGAAATCAGAAAGCTTTTTGGTGAAAGATGTCCTGCTGAAATAGTCGCTAAGAGTTCCTGGATCTCCTCTTAGAGCAAATATTTAGCTAGACATTAACAGACACCAGCTAAATGGGTCAAAAATGAAGACAGGTTGCGCTGTCCTTCCACACTAATGAACTCATGGTGAATTTGATGAGCAAGATTGAAAAGCCAAGCCCCCGTTGTTACACAAAGCGTTACACAACACTCTGAAAGCGGCACATCACAAACTACGCCGGGTCTGGAGCGAGACGGCAGAGAGCAAAGCATCATGGGACCTGTGTTCACAGCAGCAGCGGCAGCGATAACAGTTGCAGCAGCATCTAATGTAAATGAGTGAAGCTTTTGGCACACTGCACACCACCTCTCCATCAGATGTGCTATTTGAGGGTAATGCAATTAGACAGCCAGGGCCATTTTAAACACTGATGTGTTCCCCCATCAGGGAGGCCGAACTCACGTGGTAACAAAGCCGATTTGACAGACCGTAAATTGGTTGGCTTGAACTGCTGTGATGCAGAGAGAGAGAGACAGAGAGAAAGAGCAAGAGATACAATGAAATGAAAAGAGAGAGAGACAGAGACCCATAAGAGTCAACAGAACCTAGAGGTTCCAAGGATCTGGCAATATAGGCATCAGTCAGTAGCATCAATATCAATGGATGGTAGTTTTGTTTAAACATGTAGCGCGTAATGGAGATCCATGCCTGCTTACAGGACTCATACATGGCCAGCGTCACCTCAGCAGACTACTCCAGCTGTTTCATTTCAGTTGATGAAGACAGAGGGCTACTGAGACAGGTCCAAATGATGACAGTATTTGTTTCTGTGAGAGTGTAAGTCTGTGTGTGTGTGTGTGTGTGTGTGTGTGTGTGTGTGTGTGTGTGCGTGTGTGTGCGTGTGTGTGCGTGTGTGTGTGTGTGTGTGTGTGTGTGTGCGACTGTGCAAGTGTGTGTACGTGTTTGTGTAATTTACACAACACGTTTGTGCATTTGTGTATTTTCGGGATTCAGGGAAATAAATGCACTGAGGCCCAGGCTGCGCGGCAGGAGCAGCAGCCTCAGCTGGGACTCTGAGAGCAGGGGCTTGGCTCAGACGCAGCAGCCTGGGCCAAATGCAGCCATCCAAACGACTGAAGCGACATGGCTCACCCTTTACATGCAACCACATGCTCACAGGCACACACAGTTTCACACACATTCCCACACACACACACACACACACACACACACACAAACCCACAGACACTCTCTCTCTCTCTCTATCACTCACACACACACACACACACAAACATACACAAACACAATCAGCATGTATGAAAGATGTCACTGTCAGTCACACACACACACACACAGTGTAAGCAAATTCACCATACAATACAAACATCAGGCACAAAAAAATGTCACTATGGCATATATTTGCCCTAATGTGCAGCAAAACTAATCATTTCACTAACATAAAAAGGTCTCAAAAATATTTAGAATATTTGTTTGATAATGAACACTACTGATTAATGCTATTATCAGGTAGTTAATGCTATAGGACCATGCTATGCAAGCCTTAAGACCAAGGCTGTATGTTAGGACAATTGCAAAGCCATTTACGATTATTTTTGCTGGCTGAGAACTGGTTTTGTCTGTAATGCAATGGCTCTCTCTGCTGGGCAACATAATAAGTGCAAATAAATGGTGTGGGGACATGAACATGCAGTACTGTATGTGCACTGAGGCATCGATACACCAGGCGTCACATTTTCCTCTGATTCCCAAATGGTGTCCAAAACAACAAATACCTTCCCAAAACATTCTCTGATAATGTAACCTTGTGGTCCAGGAGAAGCAGACAGGTTTTGGTGTAAAATAGATTTATTGAATCAGCGGATATACTCCGAAAACACCCATGAAAAGTAACCTATATTAATTACAAAAAAACAATGACTCATTGACTAGACATAATACGTCAAAATAAGAAACATGGAGTTACACATTTGACTATAAATAACTGCACAATCTTCCTAAACACTCAAAGCAGTGTCAGGTACACACAACATTTGCAGTCCAGAAGACTCACCTTCTCCCTCCACCAGTGGCGGTTCTAGGATTTTTCTGAGACAGGGCCCACAAAGGGGCCACATCATACACTGAGGGGCCAAGAACCGGTCAACATCCATACACAGAACATCCCTCGTTCAGTAAGGCAGAGGCACGTAGTCTACGTGATATGCAGGACTATACGCAGTACACCCAAAGTCCTTTTAGGCAAGTCCCTCCACTCAACGGCCATATTGCAACGCTTTTTGGGCACTCATCGGGCATCCTATTCGGAAGAAATGTGCGTGCGCAAGGCTTCACGACACCAATCTTGCTCCAGCGGCAAGTTCACAACACATGATTGGCACGATGTCTTCACATCACACCACATGATTGGCTCCTTATGGAGGATTTTTTGAGTGCTGTGTCTCATTAGAAAGTCTCTGGTATACCCACTTAAAAAGCATCACCATCTCAGTATACCCACTTAAAACAGACAAGGATAGGTATTAATATTTGGGGTTGATCACAGTATACCCACTACAGCTAACTAGACTACACCACAGCAGTAAAGTGCATACATTTCACCAGTCTTACCTTGTTCAAATACTTGAATGCTAAATGCTAAAAAACAAAAAAGCCAATACAATTCTTAACAATTTTCCCATTTATTTATAATGTGCATTGAAAACAAAATATAAAACTAAAATATAATAGACACTTCAGTGGAAATACATTGATATTTTAAACAGAAATCATACATCATCATACACACATTTTTCGTTCAATTAAACAAGTTTTACTTTAACTCTTTCCCCTTTTGTTGATAAGAGAAACCACTTTCACTGCCAGTTTGCGTACATTAAAACAAACACACACGCACAGTACACACACACAGCATGTGAGCAACAACTACACCATATTTACACAATTTTTTCAACAACTATTTTTACAATGGTTTGATTTGGAATGGTCTTTGAATGGTCTAGCCAAATGTATTCTTTCCTTTACAGTTCACTGTGTGCTTTAGCTTTCAGGCTTCATGGGTGCATTACTGCCACCAGTTGTTTGGGAATGGAATTGCATCTCTGATCGTCGTTCTCAACAAGTTTGACACTTATTGATGATTGACGGTACAGGGGCCAGTCAGGGGCCAATGAGATTTCAGATGGGGCCCGGGGCCCTGTGGCCCCGCCCCTAGATCCGCCCCTGCCCTCCACAGGGATTTAAAGTGATCAGGTGACCTCCACTATTTTAAAAAAAAGCCTACTCCTTATTAGGCTAATCAGCCAATTTGGGTGCCCAGGGGCACACGCCCCTTCTTGCGCCTCCAGCACAACTATACAAACTAAATCAAAGAACCTGCAGTTGAAATCATAACACTATCATTGGCAGAAAAATAACAACAGTAACAGAATCTGAGCACTCTGCCAAAGGAACAAACCACTTGTAATGAAAAAAACATGCCATAATTAACTATACATATAATGACAGTGTAGGTCACTATGTCACACATTCACATGGTCCCCTTGAATTGAAGGAGATATGTATATTTGGAGAATACGATTCTAGATGAGCAGGAATATAAGAGATGATAATTGGTTCTATATATCATGAATGGTGTTAGATGTCTAATCCAGCTCCATACGCTTAGATCACATTAGCTGATGCATAGTAAGGTATCATACACTGGATAGTCTGTCACAACATCAAATCAAAAATTCAGTTTTTCAACCATTGTTGTCCATGTATCACTGACATTCCTTAAAGGAGAGAACCAAAGAGATTTCCATTTCTTCGCAGAGTGAGTGGCTACGCACAATATCTCATTTGTGCTGATAGCCAATAACCCTCTCCAGAAGGTGCAGTAACATGCCGCACAGACACTTCAGTGCATTGAAACTATTGCTCTATTAAGATGTTGTTACTAAATGTTCAAATATTTTGATGGGCATGTCCTTATCTGATGTGGCCTGTTAACTTTTGCAGACATCTGAATCTCTCAGAGGGATTGTGCGGGCATTGTTACATAACCATTGGCAGATTCGAGAGGAGTCTGAGAGGAGGAAAACAAACCTGAAAGAAGAGGTTAGATGAGATGTTGGAGACTTCTAAAAATAGACTACACATTACATTACACATACTTGTGCGTGTGTGTGTGTGTGGGGGGGGGGTGGTGAGTGTGTCTGTCTGTGTGCATGCAGGTGCTGGTGTGTGTAAGTGAACATGTCCATATATATGCGGTTTTATCTGCCAATTTGTGCCAGCATTTATAAAACTTTTAGGTCACTATTTTTAGAGATTATTTTAAGAGCAAAGGCTTACAATGGAAACAGACTCATGTTTTATTCAGCCCTCTAGTTTTAGATTTACTGAAATACCACAAAGCTACTTTGGCGTCGTGAGACATTTCTTTGAGGGGCCACTTTGTAAGATCATGGTTGCACTGGGCCTTATTCTACTTGTCCTTTACATAAAGCTGGTTCAGAAACATTCTCTCTTCAAGAGATATTGGGAATACTCAAACAATCAAGGGTTCAGATATATAGCCATCACAAATAACTCAAATGTTTGTTGTAGCCTCTAAAACTCTGATGCTATCTTGTTACGTCAGAGTGACAACTTGATTATTGTGCTGTGGTAAAAGACAGGGCTGGCTTTCCTTCTAAAAACCAACCCATATACTCCTTGAAGCACATTAACCATTACAGTTTGGACTGAATAAGCTCCATCTGAGTCCTGCCTTAACAAGGCTTTGGATTGATCTAGAATTTTTTGAACGGCCTTATGAATTTAACTTCTGCCGTCAACTCAAAACTCCTGATGTTTGTCTCCAGATGTAACTTCCACACATCTGCTCATTGCCACCTCTCTCATTTGCCTTGTCTGGGTTGTAGAATTTTACCACAAGAGGGTGCTCCTCTCCACAATCCAAACAAGAGGAGGTCTAAGATGCCACAAGGATACTACAATTACTAATATGATGAACAACATACAGCTTTCAGTCATTCATTTGGATTCGAAGAAAGACAAGGCGGAGATTCTGAAAAGTGCTTCTTTGCAATATTACCATTTCCATGTTTTAAGATATAGAATCTAACTTTCAATATGAGACTACACTCATAACACAAGATGTATATCTGTGAATAGTAGCCTAATGAACATGAACTTCAAGTGTTGCCCTCATTTGCTTTGATAAATGTTTTGTACTTTGAGCAACAACTTTGAGCACAACATCTCTGATAAATACTGATGAAATTTGGAGCACAAAATCTATCCCCAGTCCAGTGTCATATATTTAATTTGTCATGGGTGTGTCATAGATGATGGAGTGTCCTTAGACCAGGGCCACATCAGAAGAATGAAAGACGAAAGAAGCTCCTTTTATTTCTTTGGTAACATGTCTCTCTCAGATATCACAATCTTTGACAGGACATAAAGATACAGGCCCAACACATCACCTCAAAAGCAGCTTTCAAACAAGTATTTATTTATTATGGATATTGAATGTCGGCTTTCTTACAGCAAATGGAATACAAACCCATTGACTGTTCTTAAAATCAAATGGTGTTTTGAGTTGACGCAGTCATGGGACATTATCAAGAATCATAATCACATCTCCTTTCCCAGTATGTTTAGGTCTCTCGCTGTGTTTACATCAGAGCTGTGATTATTCCGACAAACTAATTAAATCCCCAATGAATCACTGGAAGTGACTCTCAAGACAGGAAAGTCAATTATTTATTAATATCGGCAGCACATAAATAAATTATACTGACACACACTCAGTTTAAGTAAGCTGGAGGGGGGGAGAAACATGCATCAAGAGGCTTGAAGACTCTCTGGAACATCCAATCCCACCGAGGACAGAGCCGGAAGGGAAAAAAGAGAGAATGGAAATAAATGGATGGCTCAAACAACAACAGTGGCTCCTCGTGCAGTCAGAACTCCTGCCACCTTGAGGGGGTTTAAACCTTTAGAAGCTGTCCAAATAAGCACCAGTGTGGGAAAGTAGATGCCTGTGTATCCATGACGCCCGTACTGAACTGTCCCCAGGGTGACCCCCTCAGCCAATGGAGAGCCAGTGTCCCTGTGGAGCTCTGCACACTCTCACAGGGGGGTCATCCAGTCTAGCTACCCTCCCAAAACACAGACAGACACACACACACACACACACACACACACACACACACACACACACACACTTACATTCATATATATGTAAACTTAAACAAGTATAATCATTGATCAGCTTGCCTTTTTGGTGAGATTTGAACTTTATGACAACGGAGAGTACAGTCTTCCAATCATTCTTCTTACATAACTGCCTCAACGCTTTTAACATCACGTAGATATGTGATATAGCTCCCAAGTTCCAGAAAACAGCTCTATAAAGGTCATAGTTCATTTCACAGAGAGCTCACATGCTGATAAAATGCATAACCTCCCAACAAAGTCAGTTTGCGTAACAGTATCTATATAAACACTATATTACTGACATGATACGATGCTTATTTATATTTATGAATGAATATTCAAACAATATGGAGTGGGTAGGAAAATAACGTTTAAACAGTTCCTTAAACTGCAGTCAACTCTACTGTCCTTCAACATCAACAAAATGCAGATAAAAAGGATGCCGCTCAAAAGGATTGGTTTTGTATGAAGGACTGGCTTTGCCAAAAACAAGCAGACAGTTCATATGAAAAAAACCTTTAAAAAACTTGATTCAAGGACATGAAAGAAAGCATTAAAATGAATTAGCATGTCATTTTTTCGAAGACTTTGGCTCAGATTCACTCACCAACACACCAGCAGGGATATCTTATTTAACGCGAGTCGAGAGGGAACGGAACATTCTGTTTGGAGTCGTGGGAATTTCAGGAAATGTGCTGTTTTCACTGGGGACAGTATTTCTGTCTTACTTGTTAATCTATGTGAGATCAGTTGCATCCTGCCTGCTGACCAGTATGTACAGCGCTTGGGGCCAGTCGAAGGTAGAGATACCAAACAGATATCCACACAAGTTTCATAAACATGAAAAATATCCAGTATCCACATTGCTCTGTGTCTGTGTGTGTGTTTGTTTGTTTGTGTGTGTGTGTGTGTGTGTGTGTGTGTGTGTGTGTGTGTGTGTGTGTGTGTGTGTGTGTGTGTGTGTGTGTGTGTGTGTGTGTGTGTGTGTGTGTGCAGGCACATTTATTAAATCTGTGTTTGAATCCCATAGAGGCTTTGTTTAATCAACCCACCACAACAACAGAAGCAGAACCACCGGGAGAGGCGTCATGATAAGCATCTGTTGGCTGATAGGGTGATAGGGAGAGAGTGCGTGGAATAATAACCAATGAGGCCCTGTCGTCATCCTCGTCCTCGCAGCGTTGATGAATTTCTTGACCCAACCAAAGGTCACACTCTTCCATCCAGTCTGTGGTTCCTCCGGGCTTTATGGGTCTCCTGGACTTGCACAGCTTGCCCGGAGGACTGCCCCCCCCCCCCCCCACACACACACACACGTCTCAAAGGGGAGTTAAGGACACTGCATGCACCACCTCCTCATTCACATACAGTGATGTTGATATATCAGCAGCACACATGTTTACACAGTTTAACTGAGCAGGTTAGCCAACATGCAATCTAATACAGTAAAATGTATTTGAATTTAATGTTATAACTATACTACTATAACTGTAATAATGACATACTTCCTCTAAGCAGATTTCCGTTCATGAAAGGACATGTATTGCTCCTCAGTCACACAGTCAGGGATGTGTTGATGGCTCTGTATAGAACAACTCAATCATGTTGATGAATCTGTATAGAACTCAGTCGTAGACATTTCTCAGTAAGATGATTTTGAAACCTAAAATGTCATTCAGCATAATGATATTACATAAATAACCAAATTCAGAAAAACTACACATCTAGACTTGGTGTGTAATGACTTAAACGAGTGTGCTTCTAATCAAGCTGATGTGTAGCCTGACGAGCCACATTTGCTGTCGCTAGGGTGCGTCTAGATTTCTAGGCTAGCTGATGTGTTAGGAGCAAAAACTCAGACCATATAAAAATACATGGTACACACAAGGGTAGTCAATAACACACCATTCATAGAGAGGGTGGTCACACACCGAAAAGAAGGGTCACACAAGAGGCAGAACTAAAGAGGGATTCACGCTACACTAAAAGACATCCATAAACAGTAAACAAAGGCAGAAACACACACAATAACCCCCCAAAGTTCTCCCGGAACCCCAGCTGCAGTGCATTGTGGGAGTCCGTAGCTCTAGTCCAACACACCAACGTTACAGGTATAATATGTCTACAAAGAGCATCTAGTTGAGATCAACCAAACATGTGGCTAAGTGGGTGCTGGTCTAGGCTGTGATCTCTTCCATACCAAATGATGGAGGAGCAAAGCACCAAAACATTCTCCTAAAACTGACACAACACAGATCAACCAAAGGTAACGAGGTAAGAATCCTGAAACTCAAACTATAAGTCTATTGTGGGGTCCACTCAGTTGAAATTGCCCTAATTTGCTTGGTTATAATTGCAATTGCAATTGTAATGTACTGTATGTATTTATTCAGGGACAGTACACAAAATAACATTAACTTTGTACGAAACAGGAAAAGATGTTTTGAGCCAGGTTATAGCAAATACTGCTAATTTCCGCCAGTAGTCCCTGGGCAGGTAGGAACAAAAAATAAGATACTGACATGAACATTTGGTCATAAAAAAACAATCTGCATAAAATTCACAAATGTATCATTCATCAAAACATGAAAGACATACGATCCTTGACTGTTTACAGCACAAAGTTGTGCCAATGGACCATTAGGAGCCACTACCAAAACAGCTGTCTCTGCTGGCTCTCTTGCTGGCAGCACGCCAGACTCCACTGTTCTGAACCCACGGACCTCAATGGCCTGGCCTGGTCCAGATATAGCACCACTTTTGTTACTGGTGGAGTTTCCTTTGTTGTTGTGGGCATTTAACAGTCAGCTGGGTTGAACGGCGCCCTATTGGCACTATCTCCTTCTGACGATCTTAAGTTATGTCCCCTTCACAAGGAAACAGCACTGGCCACCCAGCAAGCAGAGGGGTAGATAGAATGTGGGAGATTATTTGTATGACATTGTCCTATACTAGAGTTTATAGGGCTTCATAAGAAATCTCTGTGAATGGTTCATGGTAAAGGAGATTTGAATAACAGTATAGTGTTTTCACATTTCACATTAAAGCAGCAGTAAGGCTTTTCACCCTTTAATTAGCAAGCGAATTAGCTAAGTCAACAGACTTGTCTTGCAAACACCAACAGCACAGCTGTCACTGATAAAAACTAGCAGACTTGCTAACGGATGTGCTTTGGTAATATGCTTGGTGGCATCTGTAAAAGCTTTCCAGACAGGAGTTTGGACCTATGAATTTAATGAATTGCCTGGGGTTTGTGGAATAGATTAGTGTTTATCTGTCTTTCACATTACCATATGTCAAAATGAATTTGAGGATTATGAAATGGCTGCCTATAAAAACATGGCTCTACAAAATGGTAAAACACCCTCAGAAATTTCAGGTTTCTGGTGAAAAGTTGCCGCAAATTTGCGGCAAGGTCATATTTTCACATGCATATTAGGTTTCTGGCAAACAATTGTAGTTAACTTTTGGCAATGTTGCAGCAATGTAATATGCAAATTAGGTTTGTAACCAGAAGTTCACTGGAAGTTTGCCATTATTGGCTAAGTGTGGTGGCAAATCACTGGCGAACACGTTTGCCACTAGTGAACTTCTCATTGTTGCCAGAACTTTGCTGCAAATTTGACTCTGGCCAACATTGGCAAACTTCTGGCAATATTTTCTAGTGAAGTCATTTGTTTCCCACAAATCACCCACAAGTTTGCTGCAAATCTGCCGCAAACATTTTGTATTTGTAAGGGCATGCAACATTGGAAAACACCACATCAGAAATCAGTGACCATTCATTCCAACAGGCAAGAGGCAGACACAGGTTCACAGGTTTATTGACATTGAAAAATGCATTTGCAGTTGTTTACATTGTACGTGTCACTGCAAGTGAGCACTGCAGTGACGATAGGGGCCCTATTTCCAAGGCCTTAAACACCAAGACATACCACTGCTGCACTGACCAAGAATGTATGAGTAAACGTTTTGGACATCGTTCTCCCCAAGGTTTTTAATTGAGAGGTCGTTCTTTTGTGTGGCTGGTAGTGGCCATTGCATTCATTAGGCATTTTCCATCTGATGGCTCTAAACAATTCAAGGTACATCTAGTGGAGGTGAATAAGGCTTCAGAAGCAGCCAGGGTTTACGGAGTACAGCGGGCGATGGGGGAGGGGTGCTCCAGCTTTCTTATGAGGGTGGGGGCCGGGGTCTTTTGCGGTATTCGGGGAGATGGTGAAGGATCCAGCCGGCAGGTAGTAGCATGGCCGTAGCGAACACAGACATGATGAAGAAACTTTGCTGAGGAAGAAGATAAAAGACTTCACTGTACATTTCCATCTCGCATTAACAAGTATCATACATGTGCCTGCTTCCCAGTACATTTATTCTTGGTTTGATAATAGCATGTTTGTTTGATGTGTGTAATAACAAATGTTAGATTTAGGATATAAAACAGGAAGGGATTTGAGACTGAATTCCTGGCAATATCTTATAATTGCATATCTACATAAAATAGCAATCATGTTAGCTTTGAACCTGTTCTCCCCTGTATATGGTTTAAACATAAATCTAAGCACAAAACTAAATGTATAAAAATGTTTGACAAAAAAAATCTGACAGAAAATAATTTAGCTATTTCCCTCAAGTGTGATATTTAGCTTTAATTTTCATTGACCAATCAACAATTGAAGTACAATGGTAAATATGTCACCTGTCATTTCTGTAAAACAAGTAAAACAGAAAGTAGCAACTATTGCAATTACAACTGCTTTTAGATGTGCAGCATTATGACCAGAAAATTCCAAACGTGCACAAATCTTTAGATCTTTGCACCCACTCGGTATACTACCACTTCAAAGGTTAAAACTCTGCACCACTTACCCCAGCTCCAATCTTGTTCTTGGGAGGCTTGCTGTAGATACTGGAGCGTCTCTCCTGCAGAATCCCTTTAGCCCGGCCCAGAGCAACAGGCTGCGAAGTCACTCTCAGCAGACTCAGCATCCTAGCTGTGAACTACTACACCAGAACCTGGTGTGTGTGTGTGTGAGTGCTTATGTGTGTGTGTGTGTGTGTGTGTGTGTGTGTGAGTGTGTGCGTGTGTGGTGGAGAAAGAGATGGAGGGAGAGAGGGGTGTCCTTGTGTACAAACCCCTGAGCTCCACTCTCAAAAGTGCTGAAGAACATCCCAGTACATCCTACAGTATGCAACTGACCACGGCAATGGCCCCAACATGTGGGTGGGACTAGAGACACCCTGTCACTCTGTTGCATTCGCTCCTGCCATTCATCTTTCTCTTCATCTGTCTCTCCCTTTTCCGTACACACACACACACCATTTGACAAACACTGTGTTAATGAGCCACGGTTAGGTAACAGAAAGATGGCTAATATGACCTGCCTCTCCACAATGATCTACCAATCTGTCCTGCCTTAATCTACTCAGCTGGGTTCTAAATGACATCATGGGAGCATCTGAGCTAAACAACATAAAACTGCCAAAAATGGTACATGGCTTTTGTCTTTGTGAGAATAAATGATCTGCAGTTTACTTCATCAGTTCTGTTGTGTAATACTCCTGCAGTGAGCTCAACACAGGACCATTGACTGATGGGCTTTATGGGAGGTTTTTATCAAGCTGGCTGTCATCTTATGTTTCCCCTGATCTGTAACTCATAGACATAATGCGCACGCACACACACACACACACACACACACACACACACACACACGCGCGCACGCACGCACACACACACAAACACACCCACTCACTCACACACATACACACACACACACACGACTTGGCCTTAGTAAAGCCATTGACATGACAGGAGAAACACCTGGCTCTGTGGCCCTGTATCTGCTCGGTTACAATTGTGGCCTAATTGTGAGTGATCTGATTAGGCGAGCAGATCAAAGGCTGCCAGCGGGTGAGGAAGAGAGGAGGCCACCTGTGCTTTCTGTGTCACCTGTCAGAGGCCCGGACACGCTGCCACGGGTCACTGCGGATGGCTAAACATCAATGTGGCAACAACGTGTTTTAACAAGCAGGCAGGTGGACCAGGTAAAAGAGCACTGAGTGCTGCTTAGTGTCTCACTTAATGCTTTAGACAATGCTGCTGGGGTGCTACACAGTCAATGCCTTAAGAAATAACTGTGTAGTACTAATCACAATGCTAACTTTGCCACTGGTAGCAGCTGGAATTTCAGTTTTTGTGAGTAAAAAGATTGAATTTTAGAACATTTCTTTCTTGTTTTACGTGCATTTGGTCAGTGAACCTTTTGAAGTTTAGTTTATGTTTTTTTTTGTTTCCCTCTTTCAACTTTCATGTGATCTAATGAAGACCAGGTAAAGACTTGGACAGGTGCAGGAAGACATCTGCTCTGTGATCCTCCCACGCATCTGATGACCTGCCTTAGGTGTGGGTAAAGGAGTGTTAGATTACCTCCAGTCAAACCTGCTTTGAGTCATTATAGTCATTATAACCACATTGGAGCGACCCGAATCAGACGACATCCATGACACATGCACAAACACACACACACACATGTGCACACACACACCTGAACATGCGCGCGCGTGCACACACACACACACACACACATATACCCATGCACACACACATATGCATGCAGGCAAGCCCAAGTAAACACACAAACACACATGCACGCACACACTACATTTTCAGCAATGTTTCTATTTAACCCCATGGCTGAAACAGGACCTGACCGTACACAGGTAATAACAATTAGAGAGATCCTATCCATTCCAATATTTCCGGTATACTACTACGATCCGTTCTCCATGGGTAAATGTGCTCAGAAATCTTTTTCTGAGCACTTACATTGCATGAAAGTGTTAATTTGGTGCACCCTTTTGGAGATACAACGCTATTGCAGTGTCAACATTTTTAACTGCAACTATTCTGTAAAATTATCTGCATCTGCAAGATCTGGCTAAAATCCTGTAGTATAATGATGATGATGATGATTAAAATGATGATGACGATGATCACGATGGTGATGACGATGATTAAAACTCTGCAAGACAGGACTAACTATACTTGTTTGTTGGTAGCCTGCACTCTCCCTTCCAAATTGATAGACAATTGACTTCACTGATCAGACCCTCCATAGACGAGATAATAAACACTTATGAAGCCTAATACGCTCAGTGTATTTAAGTTTAATTCAGTTAAATGATATTCTAAACTAAATGTAGACTAGGCTACAGTTGAAGGTAGTGAAGTGGAGATAGGTCTATGTCTAGCCCAGCCCAATATCTAGACAGTATATGTCAGTGGTCGAGACAGATAGCATAATTAAGGACCCATATTCAAATGTATTCAACAAAAAGTAGGCTATTTTTTAAATCATTATCATTGGGCTCAAGTAGTAGGCTAACGTTGGATGTGACTCAAGTAGTAGGCTAACCTAACAAAATGGTCGAACAGCCTGCATGGATAGGGGTAGTAACAACTCTCTATGGCTCTGGCATTGGCTGAAAGCATAGACAAGTGGAATGCTTTTACCTTAACATGAAAATGAACAGCTGAACTACATGCAAAGCATGCAAGTTCTTCATAATTGCTGAAGTGTAGGCCTATGTATAACTTTGCAAAAGCCAACACTGATTCTCATGTGTCCATCTGGTGTGTGCGTAGACAAAAAAAATATTTGCAAGGAGGCCGACCACCGCGAGTGGGAGCCCCTGCCTTGCTTGGTCATAAAAATGCAACAGTCGACTTTTCTCATTCGTCAGCTGGTTAGCTGACTGGTAGCTCACAGGCTATCTAGCCAATTTTTACGTTGCATTTCCTTGTCTACCAACCAACGAGTGGCCGTGGATCAACATAACAAGAGCTTGTATTGGACTTTGACCAGATAGAGGTTGATGTGTTTGAAAAATCAATGCATTCGTAGAACATTCTCTCGAGTTTCGTTTGAAAAGAGGGGAAGAAAGTATCGCACACTATGTATGTGGGAAACCAATTGTCAAGATGACGAGGAAGAATGCAAGAACTAACGTTATGGCTGTGTGTATTTAGTTAGCTAGGGTTAGCTAGCTAGGCAAGTGGGCTACCTATGCAAGCCAAGAGACTTATCAAGCATCATAATTAAACATTGGCCGAGAAGTCACATCCAACGTGATTCTTCAATTGGGGACTAACTTGAAGGTTGGAGTTTCAAAGCCGCGAGAAAGGAAACAAGGGCACAATCAAACTCAAGACATCAAACTTAACTCAGGTATGTTGGGCTATCATAGGTGTCTCTTGTTAGCCTGTGTTAGCTAACTAGCTGCCTGGCTACATTTTTGTCGCTAACCTCAGCTGGCAATGTGTTGGAATTGTCGCTAGCGTAGCCCAATAACGTTAGTTAACTGTCTGTGTTAGTGTTAGCATTGATGTAAACCTGTTTGTTGGACAATTGTCCGTCAACTTGCATGTTAAGTTGCCCCGCAAAAGCTGTTTTGGTGGATATCATACACTAATACCCCCAACCCTCGTGGCATAAAGACTTTGAGATAGTTAGATGGACAGCAAGCTTGAAACTGCTATCGTTAAGGTATGTCACACAAAGGCATGACAGTCCGCTAGATAACTGTTAGCTAGATAGCCTGCTAGCCATCAGCGCTTGACTGCCACAGTCTTGGCTAAAGTTATGGGTTACTTAGTCAAGATTTACTGGCTTTGTACGAGTTAGAAGCAGGTTTCCTGTTAGGTTCGGTTCGTTTACAGTGTGTTATTTTTTAGTAAGCCACAGTATAGCTCTCATTATCTAGTTGAGTATCCTATATTTGTTAATTGAGCTAACGTTTACGTCGGACGAGCCCACCAACGTTAGCTCACTAGCTAATCATACGTTTCTTTCCAGGGTTTGTAACGTTAACGTTAAACTGCAACAATTGTCAGGTGAATATACCGAGACAAAGTTGTTTCAGAAGCATTTTACAAAGTCTAATTCATAATGAAACGTACTTTAACGGCATCCAATTAAACGAAGCTCATGGATCTTTTAATGGTTAGCCGGGAACTGGTTGGGCTGAACGTTAAGTAACGTTAAAGCTAAATTGTTTAGTTTAGCAGAGATGGTCAACATTCCATCCTACAGGAAACCGAGATTGCAACATAATTTCTTTGATCGGAACCTGGATTCGATTTTATTTGAAGAAAAAACAAACATGATTTGATTCTTTGTAATCAGTTAGATACTAGTTAAGCTGTCTGTCAACCGACTTCTCTTGGTAATTTCCCTAATGACACTGGAAGACTATTCTGAGAGTCAAGACATCCTTGTAATGAACACATGTAGGGTAATGAATTGATAAGGTGTAAACGATCACGGCCTATGTTTTAGAAATAGACGGAGGAGTATTTTGGTTTAATTTTTACTTTGCATCTTCCCTACACCTTATCAGTGTTGTGGTAAATCTGTCTTCCTAATTTATTTCAACAAGTCTGGCAGCAGTGACATGATTGATAATTAGTTTGGTTCCAGGCCTAAATCCAATACATTCTATTATACTTTCCACACATCCCTCGGTTGTGGTCCAAATAAATCTCAGGAAGTGTGGATATGTAAATGAAATCCAGAAATCCAGTGACATTCAAATTGTATTGTCCATGTTGCTTCCTGTCTCTACTATACTGGTTGACTTCCTCAGTTACTTTCTAGGATGTCAATGCAGTGTTATCTCAGTCACAATAAATGTTCATTCGGATTTCCGAGGTTCATTTATCAGATCCAGTTCCCTTCGGCTGCTGTTTGCTCACTAAATTGTGGTTGTTCTACAGTAGTGCAGACGTGAGTCTCTATAATCTCAGCATACCTTCATATTTCTATTTCAAACCCCATATAAATTTACTACAACCTTTTCTGAACATTACCTAAAGCGTTAAAATCTGATCAGTTGCAGAGCTATCTACATCAGAACAACTGAATTAATACAATATTTTACATGAAGATTATATATGAAATGTCATTAACACACAGATAGGCTAGACTTACATTTTGTCATTGTCTCTGCCTATTTAGCTGTTTGGATGTTTTGATGGTGTTGCTTATTCAGGAGTGATATTGTCTGTGATTTGTATGTTTACGATTCACCAGCACTCCATCCCCCTCACTTAGTTGTCTGTCAAGATATGAACATTGTATCAATGCAATCAAAAAATTCCATGTGATAAAATTATATGGCAATCTAATCAGGTCATTGCTGGGACAGTGTGGTAGTACATGTAGATTATCTTTAGAGAAAGTTTTAGTTTGATTTATGCAGTGGAAACTTTGGCCTAATGTGTGTTTATTGGGATGGGTTATGTAAAAAGAACGTAATCAATTCTCAACCATTCTTAAAGAACTCTTTCGCATGATTTCATTATAGTTTCATATGACTTGGGCTGTGATGAGATCAACCATGTTGTAACATAGTCAGTGGCTTAAAGTTATATCTGAATGCTAAGCAATGGGCCCCTGTTTACAGAAAATATGCTAGTCTGTTTCAACTGTAGAAACTTCAGGACTTTCAAGTGTCTCAAACTTTTACAGGACTATTTTTTTTGTCTTGATTTGGGAACTACAAGTTGACGTAATATTTTGCTCTTTGATCGTGACATCCATTTCAAGAATAAATGTATACTTTCCTTACAAGCAGCACCATCATTAAACTGTTAAAAGGGTATGTGTAGGATTTGTAGTGTAAGAAATGGCAATATAATGGTGAGAAATAACCATTTTTATGTGTCATAATGCTTATGCTGTGTGTTGCTTAGATGACCACACTAGGGTTGTAAATAGCAAGTTTCATCACGATTCCATGCAATAATGATTCTTTAAGCCAGGGGTCTCATTTGTCTGTAATGACCCGGAAGCGATGCAGGCCATAGTTTTGCACAAATTGAAGCAGAAATAGGCCTACACCAAATGTTGAAAAACGTTCACGTTTGATTTGATGAAGTCTTGGGTAGGTTATGTTATTCACCTATGAGAATATCTGCCTTTTGGAGATTATGATCGATTGTCTATTTACAGTGATAGTCACGGTGCGTCTGAATGCGGTTGCGTCTCTGCGTGTATACGATGGTGTCCACTAAGCATACCATACTTATTTCGACCCTCTGCCCAACATAGCTGGAGGTGGCAGTGGTAATCGTGATTATGGTGTCCGTAATGGATGTGGTACAGACAGCAGGGGTAGTAAAAATAGGGCTCTGAAGAACTACAGTCACCCGCAATAGGAACTGATTTGACCAGGCTACTTTATTGTAGGCCTATAATAACAGTTTGTGGTTATAGGCTAGTTTACTATTGTTGGTTTAAGCTTACACCTTACATTTGTTATGTGGGTAATATGACAAAAAAGAAAGTAAACCTGCTGAAATATGTTTATTTACCCCCTTCATAAACTTTTGTTTATACTCAAAGATTTTTACATTTACAGTAGGACTTTATCTCTGACCACTTTCAATCCATGGCCTTTTGAAATTTTCATATAAAAAATCCAATGGTGTTGTTTTCTTAACCTTGGCACCTAAAGTTTGCCAGGTGTAAATAAGTTATGAGAGGAAAATATTTTTATTTGGTGTGAAACACACACTTACCTGTTTTTATGCTTTTTTGTTTTATCATTTTTATTTATAAGCTAAGGTGGCTAGCACAGGTGTCCTAAAAAGAGATAAAAAGACTTGCACTTCCTGTTTGCAGATATGTGTAATACAGTATTTGAAAAAAAAATCATTGCATTTTCAGAAATAGACATTCTTTTTTGTATTATTCTTTAACACTGACATGTCCCTCCAATCAGATGACGTTGGCAGTAGTGGCCCCCAGCTCATTTGAGTTTGAGACCCCTGCTTTAAGCCAACGATTTGATTGTTTTCTATACCTCAAAGGTTGCAGCGATGCAATACTGGGGTCTGTTGTCGATACCAAGGAACCTCAACAAGCTAACTCGTTAACATGTAATTCCTTTTTCGATATTCACTATGTACGATATTCTTTCATTTGTATTCTGGGGGGCATGAACATAGGGCCTCATGAACATGCCCCCAGAGTGTAGCATTGTACTGCAGCTCTAGCGGTTGGCTGCAGCATCTCGAGCTAGGTAGAACCGACTGTTTTTGGGGTGTACAGTGCTCGGTGACATCGAGAAACAGATCTATGTGAAAGATCGGCGGAATTCTCCTTTAACCCTGTCACCATCAGCGCAGCCATTCCTTGTGTTGAATCCACAATATTGTGATTGAATCCTGGGTTTTTGGTTATTCAGAAACAGTCCTCCAATAACTTAATATTCATTGTATTTTTAAGGTGATGGCCTATCCAAATTTGGCAACTATTATGTAGGTTATTTTTTTCCAAATATGAGCGATTGTTACAAACTTGATTGCTGCTCCAATGGGTGCCTGGCAAACTGGTTTATGATGCATCATAATATCTGCCAAGTTCATGCGGGGTGGACTGTGCTCGTTACTTTGCTCATTAACACTTGCCCATCAGTGAAATTAGGACCCAAGTTGGGTCACCCGTTCCTCTGTCAATCCAAGGCCAAAAACAGAAAATGAACTGCTTCCACTATGAATCAGTGCAATCCCCATTATTTTCTAGTAGCATGCAATAATACGTGTAATCTAATGAGGACGAGGAGTTGTTCTTTGGAAATACACGGTTTTGATCTCATACAAGGACACTGTGAAGACGGGAAAGACAAGTTTTTTTCTCATCTGAGTGAACTCTTAGCCTAGATGTTGGAAATGTCTTCATACAGCAATTCATCTGTGATGGAATTAGCCTAATGAAAAGTTCACTTTTTGTTCTGGGACTTCTTCCTGGCTTCCCTTTGCGTGTCTTTTTATGAGTGCTGTGGTGCCATTAGCTTCTTTTCCATATTCATGTATTCAGGACTTGATGGAATCGCTTTCATATTCATATGCAGAACTCCTGATGCATTATTTCTCCCGTCTTATTTAAAATGTGTGCCCTTTTTAGTGCAGAAGGACAAAAACGGACCAGAGTGGCCCTAATTTCAGTGTTGCTGCTAAAGTTTTGACAAATCTGATGATTAAGTTAAAGCGGCAGGTATTTGGCTCTGTAGACCTACTCTTTAGAGCCTATAACTGCCATCACAGCCCATGTAGAATTTAATCAATATGCCAAATGACTGTATTAATATAATTTTTATGGTTTGTCCTTGGAGAACCGCTTGCTTTTTCAGGAGACGAGTGTGTGTGTGTGTGTGTGTGTGTGTGTGTGTTTGTCTGAGCGTGAGCCTGAGTTTGTCTGAGTGTGAGCCTGAGTATTCTCTCACACTGTTCCCTTACGCTGCTGTTTTACTGCATGCCTCAGAAATTCAAACTGTAATGCTAAGCCCACTGTATGCAGAATTCAGTTTATGGAGAGTCCATAAATTGACTGGTATGGTCATCAAAAATATTCACATTCTACCATGTTGCAGGGCATATTGCAACATGGTTGCCATTGTTTGTTAGTCTGACTGTAGTCCATGTAATGGTGAAGGTCAGAATAACTCCCTCTAAATGCTCCTCTGAGTTTAATTCATAGGAATACAATGTTTCTGCTAAAAATATATACTATTGCAACTATTGTAGTAGAAAACTTTCAAGACCCATTTGAACATCAACTTTGCTTTCTAACAGTTGTCAAGTTCATGTCGGGGTGCACAAACTCTAATGCAGACAATCATGGGTGAAAAAAATAGGAACAACACAAATGGAACAGGGACATGTCGGAAAATATCAAAAGCCGTCAATCACAAGCTGGAATATTCATCACTGGCATCTCAGCACTTTTGGAATTGAACTGTCAGAAATCTGTCCTTGAGTTCCTGTGTTGTGAATGAGGTTCCTCCCACTGCAGACTGGCCCTGTCTACCTTATCCCTTCCTCTCCCTGTCCTCTGATGCTGGCAGATTTCCTAACCGCTGCCGGCAGGTCTGATTGCTCCCCTCTCCTCCCTTTAGTATCTCACAAGAGGCAATGCCATCATCAGAGCCTGTTCATAGGTCTAAACGTACATATTGTTAGGCTACATGATTGGCAACCTTTAAACTGATACTTTGTGACTTTTTTGTGAAGGATGTGGAGTTGTACTTCATTCACACCAGGCAACCTATTTACACATAAATCCTCATGTTGAAGAGAGGCAAGCTGTAGTTGATAGATGCATGTGTACATTCAGGTGAAGTAATATATTTCAATTGTGCAAGGGATGTTCTCGTCCTTGCTTGTGACAAGGCTCAGTTAGCACCTGTTGGGCCCAAGGGTAATTGGTGTGCTGTTAGCCCCTGGTGCTGTAGCAAGGAGGTGTGGTCGAGCACCCAGGGTGACAGTGGAAACCTAACTGTCCTTGACCTGCATTAGCTAGCCCACATTTGGGCCGCTAGTGAAACAGTGAGCGCCAAATGCCAACGTTAGCCTAGCCAGTAGATTGCTCTTCCTGGCTAACTAGAGCCAGGTTTCTGAAGCAGAAAGGTTGCTTTTCAAGGAGTGGAAAGAAAACACTGGAATCTCAAGTCTCTGTTGTTGTCATTATTGGCTTCTCTAAGAGAAACTCGGCCATTGAAGGCTTCAGCCTCTTCTTTTGTCATCCCAGAACCCCCCATGAATATGAGCTCTTCCTTGGAGGTGGTTTGCTATTGAATCCCTTCATGCTGCTGACCCATTTACCAGTGGCATGCTCAATGATGTGCCATGCCAAACACATTAAGCCTTTGGAAAAACTTTATGATTACATGAATGAATGATGTCCACATGTAGCCAAGTTTTTTTTTTTAAATGTGTTTTGGCCTTTTGTCCACATGAAAATGGTCACTGAAAACGGTTATTTTCAAAAATGTAGTGTCTGTGGAAAGGGAAAACAGAGTTTTTGAATTGTGACGTGACATTTTTTTCATGTTTGTTTTGAAATATTTTCAGGTCTCTGTTTGACTGACCTTTTACAGCTGTTTCGCATCCATGTGGATGGAATATTTTAACATACAGGGAGGAAAAATATCAATTTCAAAAATATCTGCCTACGAGTGGACAAAGCCTGAGTATTGAGAAACAATATTTCACATGGGCAAGTGAGAGGATAGTTAGCTGCTCATAGCAGAGGTCAAATGGCAGAGAGAAGAAATCTGCTGGCTACTGTTGTTGAGTCCATCATACGATCCTACAGTAGTTGAAGGAGAAATGTACATAACCAGAATCTGTTTTTTGTCATGGCGCTTTCAGTAAATTTCTTGATTAGTGCACATGTTTGTGTCTGTCAATCTCCATCTTCTTTGAGCATCATCTTTGGGTTTGTAATCCAAGCCTCATTCCCCAGTGTGCAGTTAAACCATCTGAAGTGGTTCAGGCCATCCTTAAAAATATTTTTGTTTGCAGTAACAGCCAAAAAAAATTAAAAATGGGTCGTTAGGTAGGTCATTATTTTTTTTTTTTCAAGATTCAAAGTAAAAAAAAAAGTTCAATTTTGGTCATGGTGATTACCTAGGAATGAATTTACACAAATGTGCATATCGTGATGTAACTGACTGGGTCTTCAACCCGTGCCTTCAGGCGCACCATTGCAAACCTCATTCTGATGCAGGTTATATAGACCAGCCTTTCTCAAACGTCTTTGACCTGAGGCCCGGTCATGGCAGACTTTTGGGTCATAGGGCTCATCTACATGTACCCAGAAAGAAGGCTACAATTGCTCTTGGCCACGTTATATTGAAATTTGACTATACAATACTCAATGCAATACAGTGTATTAGACAGTCTCTGCTCTGTTTCTAAGGAAGTTCCAAAAAACAACGTCGTTCTATTAAGTTTCGTTAAATAAATAAATAGCCTTCCAACAGGTTGAAGCGGAGCTTTGATACCAACGTTATCGATTAGTTTCAGTTTCTGTCGCGCATACGCGCATTGAATGAATGCTCATACCACCACTTAATTGTAGGGCTCCATGTTTAATGACCTCGATAGCAGAAACGTTTGTTTTCTTTTTTCGTCGATCCGCGGTTTCTTGATCAACTGCGCAGCAAATTATCAGATGAAGCACCGGGCCTAATTTCACTCCACGACTCCGCGGACCAGCAGTCTCCATGTTGCGGACCCATATTTTGAGAAATGCTGAATAGACCACAACCAATTTCAATACTCCGACACGGTCACCGCTAGACTAGGGGGAGAAGGGATGAGAAAATATCTGGCCACAGTTCTTCCAGAACTTCGTAACAGCGTTATCAGTTTGTGTGAATGAAACGAAGTGACATGCGTAAAACCAATGGTGTAGAGATGACGCCACAGGTTTTTTTTTTTAAGTGAGCCACGTTTGCATGTAGGTAATTTATATTCACAATACTTGGGCCTACTAAAAGAACTATTATTTTATTGCATTTGTATTGGTTGTTTAGAGTAAAAAAAAAACAATCGGTCGGTATTAACGCAAGTTTACAACCGGCAAGTCGGTCGGACCAAAAGGGGAAAAAAATAAATATTTGGGTCGGTTCTAAATTGACAGGGTCGGTCGGGTTACGGCAAACGAAAATATTTTTAAGGATGGCCTCAGCAGTCATTAGATAGCTTTTAGCAATACCTATTGGTGATATTTTGAAATTACAAGAATGTACTTCAAACGTACTGAATTTAGCCTCCTTCGTCCCGCCCTTGTTGCTTTTGTGGATCCCTTCAGGTTTGTCCCATTTTAGCAAATTGGAGGCTAAGAGCAGCATGGGACACAATCCATATGAATAGGGCCAAACGGGTACAACATTTTCTTTGTTTTTTCCCCTTATTCTTGTGAAGGTCCTTTCAGCTCCAAAAATATGCTTGTCTGCCCTCTGCCTTCTGTCACCAGAGAGAGAAATCTGAGAAGGAGAAGAAAAGTGGGACGTGTGTGTGCGCACATGCGTGTTAGCCCTTGCTTGTTGTCCTTGGCAACGTCATATTTTAAAAAATGAGAACCTCACCTAGAATTGTCTGTCTTTGTCCAATGGCCTAGCAGCAAAATCCCACCTGGGGCTTCCCTCTGCATATTTCGCCTAGCTTACTGGTCCTCATTGTCCTTTTCTCGGTTTCTCCTTCATCCCTCTCTTTTTCATCCTCTTCTCCCCCTATCTTTCCAGTGAGCAGAAAAGGGGCCCTCAGCATTTTGTGGGTTTTATCAGAATGCCGACCAGCATGCAGAAAGCTTGTGTCTCATTGTGGTTGCCCTGGTCACAGAAATCCCTCAGCAGTTTTTTTTTTTTTTCTTTAAAGGAACAGTTTCCCTACGGAGAAGTTAGTAAATCTCTGCAGATGCTGACTTGGAAACTGGAAACAGTGTGTCATGGGTTTTAAAAACGGAGTGGTGGAGCAGGCAGAGTAGTAAAGCCGCTCTCCACACACTTCTCCCTGTGCAAAAGAGGAAAGGACATCGTTGGCCATGATCTCATGATCAGAATAGCAAGTTTTACACTCTGACGGTTTATATTCTGTTTTGAAGTCTATGAAGCGTCAATTTCATTTTGATGTGGCTATGTACTTTCACATTCACAGTCCCTCTCAAGGGTTCCCCTCTGTTTTTGCCATTTTAGTAAACGAAATGCAGTTATTTCACAGTGGTTTGACTGAAGGTTGTGCTCTTTAAAACTAAGATGAATGGTCTTCATGAGAAACAAGGCCAGTCATCCAGTAATCACCGCCAAACAAAGGTACAGGCTCAACATTTTTTTTTTAAAAGAAGTATATGACCTCATTGGTCTTGAATGATTAATAAATCAAGCTGATGAACTTTTAAGAGGGATGCTTTGAACAGGGGGTCAGAATTTGAAGGGTTAGCTTCAGCCACTTAGCATGGCATTTGGCCGCCGACATTTTTGAAAACATGGCGTTACATGGTTGCAACCTTTCGGCACCAGTTTTTACATGCTGATTGGTAGATGACCGCTCATGCACGAGTTTAGTTTTGGGCACGAGCGTCCTCGCGCGTCCACGTTGGTTTGCATTTCTGAGACGACAAATAAACAACTAACTACTTGGATTAAACTGTATTCCTACCTGTAGTCCATGACAATGCAACATCTGGATCATGTAAGCTGTCTCCCCAAGTGATTTAAAACGAAACAAATGTCAATGACCTATTTAGATTGCTTTCTTGTAACTTTGACATGATTAGGCTATGCATTTGATTTAAATGGCCAGGCTTCCAGTTGAGGCAAAAGCCAAATATCCAACAACAGTTGCAGACTCTTGAAATGCCTGCTCAAACCACAATATGAGGGATATACGCTTCTGTCGGGAAGTTTAACTTGCGTTGGCTTCATTTCGTCTGCCTGCAAATGTAGCCTAGGTTTAACAAGCTGCAAATTCACACTGGGTGCAGCAAAAATCCCAGCTATCCAAAGTTTCTTAGATCCCACAATTATAGTCCTTTTCGTTGGATAGCCTATTGCGTAATAGGCCTACAACCTGTCCAAATATAGTATTTAGGAATCATTATTTGTGTAGCCTAAAGTGACTCAATATTGATTCACATTGTTTATTATCACATATGAACATCACATTAGGACTTCAGAGACGGGGCAAACTTCTACCACCATTCCTAAAATGTTATCCCAACCAATTAAATAAATTTGCGCTTATAACGAGGTGAAGCGCGTTCCCGAACAACTTCTTTGCCTCTGAGGGAATGTCCAATCATTAACAACATACCGTTGTACCTTACGTTGTCTTTGTCTGTAACATGGAATCTAATGGGCTAATTCTAGCTGGTGCCGGAAACGAACACCCATGAAACGCCATTTTCGTAAAAATGGCTGCGGCCAATTTCAAACTTTTTTGGCTGAAGTAGCTAGCCTAGCATGGGCCATTGAGATGAATGGGGGTGGGACTTAGTCACTTTCTCCAGTTTTATATATATATAGGGGGAGGGGGGGGGGGGGTTGGAGGCAAAGGCTGTGTTCTGGGACTTGGTCCAAGGTGGACTTCAGCAGGGTAAGCACCGGGTGTCAGACTTCAGTGAGTTGCAGGCCCTTCAGATTATCTGATGGCATATACTGTTTCACCAAGATGATCAGCATTGTCTTTTTGGGGGGGTTAGAAGAAATAAGCAGTCACCTGTATTCAGCCATTGTGTATCATATGGTTTAGGCTGCACTCTGTGTAAGCACTGTGTAGAACTAGGGTATACGTCGGCAATTAGAAAGGAGTGGAAATAACTAACTTCATTATAACATGCCACCTTGAGCCTGTCTGGAAATATAGGTTAGTCATCTTCATGATTGAATGGTTTTTCAGGTGATTTAAAGCATGGAGCATTAGCCTAACTTGCCCATCTCTAAGGGTGTGGTTTATTAACAAAGCATTGTGCTATGCTAAACCATAGGACACAACACAGTCTTCACAGTCTTGGTGGCGGCAATCTTGCAATATTTTGCACCCAGTCTACCCATTTAAATATGATTATTTTCACTGTTGGTTATGCAGTGCTGCCCAAACTGAGCTGCTGCCATAGGCACAATTTCTTTGCAGAAGTGTGAAATGGTGTTTGCACATCTCCTGCATTTGGGACCTGGGAAAAAGCCCAATATGGAACAAATGTCCAGGTCTGTGGTTGAGCCAGGCCTCCCTTAAGGACCATAAAGTGCCCGCTGGCCTCTGCAATACTTGCTTATACCACTGTCTTTCCTACACCACAGTGAAATAAAAGAAACCCAAGAAAACCCCTCTGTTCTCTGTCTTTCTGTTGCGGCTTTTCATCTGCAGCCCCCTAGAAAACCCGAGGCGTAGTTTTCATCATGCAAAAAATGTATACTTGCTGAAAATGTCTGACGGAAGAGGGGGCGTGGGGGTCTGGTGGGTGAGTGGTTGGGAGTGCTGTGGGGTTGCTGTCACTCAAAACCACAGCCTCCTGACAGAATGCCTGACTCCAATAGCTGTGGTTGTTTTTTCTCCTTCACTTTTCCCTAGAGTAATGGTTATATTTAGGAGTTAGCGTTGATTGTCCCTTGAGCTGGCTCTCCAGTGACGTGAAAATGGAATGATGAGCACATGTCTAATTTGCTCTTGCTGCACCCCACCCTCATTTCCCCTTCATGGGGTTCAATATTTGTCTTGCGAATTTTTTTTTTTTGGGGGGGGGGTGGGTGCATGCTTGTGGTGTGTGCTGGAACTTGTTTGTGCTTGCCAAGAAGGCCGGCCCCTTGAGGTTATCAACTGTAATTTCACGGAATATAGATGAGAGAACCACTCATCTAAATATCATTTTAATGCAACATTTTGAGCCAGGTCTGAAGAGGATTTGAACAGACAATTTGACTGACTAGGGCTCCAGTCAGCAACTTCAAGAGGCCCTTAGCAGTCAATTTATGGTGTTAAATATTGCATTAAGACTGTCACATGTGGGGATTGGCCAGGGCTTCAGATGGTTTCACAGAAGGCATTGGAGCCCAGCACACTGTCAAGGTCTGTTAGACTCAGAATATCACTGGCTGGAAATGAGTGCTCGCATCATCTTCATCTTGGCTCTCGCAGAGTCAGGCCAGAAGCTTCTCTCAGGAGAAAGTGTAGTTGGCTGAAATTTCTGATCTTGTATTTCCTTAACCAGGACGGGAAGAGCACGCTTATGATCTGTTGACACATTTGTAGAGTGTGAAAGAAGGTATCAATCCTCAAATACCTACTGTAAAATCATGTATCTGATGTTAGCGTTCATTTACCCACTCAAAGTCAAGCTTTAGAGTATTTGCTGGCTGTGCTAGCCTCAACCTACACCAGTAACCCCCTCCACCATTAATGCGAAGGCTTTGTTGTCCTCCCATTCAAGTCCACCTGACTACTTTGACTGCACTCCAGTGAAGTGGCTTTAATTCTTCATCTGGTTTTGACTCTGGCTCGATCAAGTGGCAGCTTACGGAGAGGTGCGTTAGTAGGAGGGCACCATTGGCACTGTTGTCTCCACTTATGGAGCTCTTTCTGTCCAAGCCATCTGTTTGCTGCCAGTCTCAGCCTTTTGGTGTCCAAAGCCAAGAGACCCACATAAGACTGCATAGAGGCAACCTTTAAAATGTTGGGAAATTATCCTTTTAAATATAAGTTTTTAGAGTATTCCTGCTTGAGCCAATCTATTAACATTGTCTCTCAGATGCCTTTAAGACCTTGGAAATGATTTTTTCATTGTCACACATTGTCCTTTTGTAGTCACTTGTGTCACTGACAGCTGCATGTTTTAGTCAAATATTTGTAAATTGTGGTGTAAATAGTGTCTTTGTATTGGAGTCGGTAGGGAAGTTCTAGCTCTGGCTCTGAGCAAACCAATCTAAACAGAAGGTGCTGACCAAAGGTTTGCAAGTTTTCAGCAGTGACATGGACCTGGGCATCTGCTGAAGACGACTAAGTGAAGAGTCCCATTGAGTCACAGATTCACACATTGCGCCACCACATTTTTACATATCTGCACAGGCTAGGGAAATTAGGTAATGTACAGTAAAAGAATGCTGCATAATGAATGTTTTCCCTCAAGCTTTAGCTTACTGAGCAATGCATTGTGTCTAAATTGCAAGTTTTCTCTGTTATGCGTGTGTGAGGGGAAAATGACACTCTTAGTCTCCTAGCCAGCAGCCACATGGTCATTATGCCCATCCAGTAATGTGTTTCAGGCATATGCTACTCGTTGAAAGGGTCTTAAGTATTGTAATTGCATTTAGACAAGGATGTATTGCTCACAGTAAGTATATGTTTTTATGTCATTACACATGGACAGGCAGAATGCTAAATATGTAAATGACAACTCTACTGTCAGAAGACATTATTGTATTCTCCTTTTGGTTGCCCCCATGACTGAATGTTAGCCTATCAACAGTACAACAAGGCTTTTCGTTTCTTGGAACAACACATCATCACATCATTTCAGTGGCTTAATAATAACAGTATCCAAATGACACTGCGGGGCAGTTCCGTTATGTTCCAGCCAAGTGCAGATGTTTCAAGCATGTCTGGTCATCGTGGGGGTTTCGGACAAACACTGGACGTTTTTGTATCATCTCGAGTGCTGAGTCTGTTGTCTGAACAGCTCGGCATTGCAGAATTCTGTTCAGTCAACAATGCTCCTCCACACTGAGGAGGAGGTTGTCCTTCCGACACGTTTTTCCCTCAGCCATATTGAGCTGGCCTATACCTAGTGGGCAAGTGAACACAGATGTCAAAAGACTTAGCCTAGCTGGTCTATTTTTTCACCCTCATATCAAGTTCACGCCCTATCAGTTTCCCAAAGTGTATGTGTATAAGTTTGTTTCTGTGTGTGTTTGTTTGTGTGTGAGAGAGAGAGGAGAGCTCTCTAGTGAAGTTTTACAGTGGGAGAGAAGGCAAAACTAATTGTGTCAGCTAAATTGCACAGGTATCTGCCTGCAGTGTTCACTTTTTTGCCAATTTTTTTAGTTGCAGGTACAGGCCTCTGCCATACAACTGTCTGAGGACAAGCATCTGCAAGAAACTGTAAAGGTCGACCAAAAAAAAGATGAACTGACACAAGGTGTGGTGTCGCAGAAGCGATTGGATAGACGCCCAATTTTGTTTAATGGCCTCAATTATGGTTACCATGACAACATTCTCCATTGTTAGAAATATTGGTACAAGTTTACTAAGAATGTCTGTGCACAGAGAAGAATGTTACTCTTGTACAGAAACTATAACCAAAGTGAAAATTGCCTTTTCTGATTTATAATGAGCTGTCAGCCTTTTTCTTGATACTTTGAAGCCTTCGTGTAGTATGACAAATGAAAGTCACTTGCTTCCATTTGCAATTATCATTATTTAAATGAGAAAGGTCAAGTAATGCAGATGCAGACAGCCTAAATCTGAGCCAGATCTTAAAATTAATGTGCACCAATGTCTTCAACCAAAATGTCCATAAATCATTTTCCACGCTTGCATGCTGGCTGTAATTTGTCAGCGAAAAGCATTGAGACAACTATGAATATTACAGCTCTCCTTCTATCCACTTCCCTCAGGCAACCTTCTGTTTCTTAAGGCAAGGATGCGTTATCTGAAAGGGGAAATGGCAAGCCAGTAATGCATATTGAAATGGCAGATGTCATCTGTTTTATATTGTTGACTAAGTAATGATGGAAACATTGGATTGGTTTGTGTTTGAACAGTTCAGGTTCTGTGCCCCCAAGGTAGGAGTAGGAGTTTTTAAAGTATGAATTTCTTAAAGCACTCAATCACCGGCTTTGTGGTAGATAGGCTACAGCTTGTGTGAACGTTTTGAGGAAGAGGAAAGATGTTAGATTTCCAGATTACTCAAAAGTGATTAGGTGACTTTATCATCTGTACTCTAGGGCCTGTCTCTAGGAGAGATGATTACCTCTGCAAGCCGTGCAAGCCACAGCTTTGTCACCACTGGCTCACTTCCCAGACCAATCAGCAGTGATGTAAAAGACCCATCCCCACAAGTGGTCGGAAGTCATTTTCAGGCCTACTCCCATCATTAGCCAATCAGTGCTATACATCCCCAAAGTGCCTTGCCTTAGCAGCTGATGATGACCTGTGCCAATGATAAATCTTTGTGCCCAATCTCTTTTAATGTTTTTAAACCTCTACACCAATGTTTGATGTGCATGTAATCGTGCCATGATTCAAGGTCAATATTTACATTCTAGTGCCACACCAGTTTTCAGTGATGGGTACTAAGTACTTTCAACTATTATGGCTGCATCAAGAGCTCCAGTTTTACCCAGCCAAGTCCAGTCACAAACCATTGACTATAATCTCATTCTTTGAGGATTTCTGTGCCAGATTTTTCCTGGAAGTTCCCTTTTGTTTCCTCTTTAACTATTGTCTTTTCCATCCTCTCACACCTACAATCTAATCTCCTCCCCTTACCTCTGGGAGAGAGCTTCACAATTATTCTTTCAGTGTTAGAAATCCTGCACTACTAACCTGTCTTTTTGTGGATGAGATGTCAATTATAATACCTTGTCCTTGATGAAGAACAATTGTTTGGAAAATGAAGATGCAACAAAGCAAGCTCATCAAGGACCACTGTCCTATTCAATGAATGACTTATTCATTTATGACTGACCGGGGATCCCGTTCTCTTACACTGTTTATACTGATTACTGGAAAGGACATAACACATTTAAGATGATTTGCTGGAATGGTCGATGGACCCTTGCATTAGTTGTGTCCATGTTGTAAGTGTTCCTCAAGGAAAGCTCTAATTTAACACTCAAGGAAATCATGATGTTAAAAACATCCTGGAAACATCCTGTTGGCACTGGTAGCCCAATATCAGGCTGTAGAAGCTGATTCTCTCTTGCTGAGATTTAAGTGCGGTCTCAGTAGCTGATGGTACCAGTTGGGCCCTAGGGGAATCACTGCTTCTGCTCTGGTCTGTCAGGATGGCCTTCTGTATCTCAGAGCTGCAGATGGAAAGATACCACTGCAGAAACTGTTGCTTCTTGCTTCGATGCAGTAAACTAAGGCCAATCTACCCCTCTTGCAGGTCTTGGAACCTGTAATTACATCTAAATTGTTGTTTTACCAAACCTTCATGATTGCTCTTTGGGTCAGTCAGCGGTTTCTTTATGTTTAGCTGAGTAGATGCAACGGAGAAATCAATCACCTGGTTGACCGTATTGCCATATGAACAATCAAGCCTGTGGCCAGACATGTATTTATTACACAAAAATGCACGTAATTGCTTGCTATAATAAAATATGTGTCAGATATTTTTGCCCGATGACACTGACCAGTCCATAAATCTCATTAGTGAGTGTTACACTAGAAGCTAGTAAAAGTGTATTTACAATATAGCTATTACAATGCCAATGTTGTTAACAAAGTGCCTGAGGCCCCAGCTGTGGCACAACTGGCTGGGGCACCTTCACCGTATGCCGGCGACCCGGGTTTGATTCCCGCCCCGTGGTCGTTTCCGGATCCCACCCCTGCTCTCTCTTCCATTCGCTTCCTGTCACTCTCCACTGTCCTATCATTAAAGGCATAAAGCCTAAAAAATATATACTTAAAAAAAAAAAAAAACATAGTGCCTGAAATATTATCTACTGAAAAAGTAGGGTAGGTGACCTGGCTATACTAAACTTTTCTAATTTACTACTTTCCTAAATTTGCCCTGTCCTACTTTTTCCTGCCACATGTAATTTTGGTGTATTTATATGATGGTGCAGAGGAGGGGTTCTGGACCATCTTAGAAATGTCAGTGTTTTAGTTCTCTACTATTTTGTGCAGTGGGACTGCGATGTCTTTGAGGAGGTGTCTGAAACAATAGCAAATGCAAAACTTTTTTTTTTGCTGCCACCACCTTCTGGCTACCAAGCACGATTGTCATCTCCATTTCCGACTGAAGACCTAAGAATCCAGGCCAATTGTCCCTATGAAATGCCTCCATTGTCTTGTGTTGGTCTGACCTTTTTGAGGCCTAATTAGATGTTTTTGTGGAATTGTATTTGCTGAATTTCACATTAGGAAAGGGGTGATCAGTGGGTGGTGTGCTGTATAAAGCATTCCTCAGCATAGCACAGTCTGTCTCTCTCGCTCACCCTCATATTCTCTCTGTCATTATCTCTCTCTGTCTCTTCCTTCCTCTCTCGGTCTCCCTCTCTCTCTGTCTCCCTCCCTGTCTCCTCTCTCTCTGCTTCACTCTCTTTCATAAAGGGCAAATCTGTCCAAGAAGAACCATGCTTGTTGATAAAATGTCAGCCATCCTCAGTATAGGGAGCTGATGAGGGTGAACTGCATGTTCCACCCTGTAGCAAGATGAAATGCAGTCCTTCTCTCAACTCGGGGCAAGGTCAAGTCTGCAAAGTAGCAGTAGTCTCTTCACCCACCGTGTTAGTGCCATATAGACTAGGGGTGCTAAACTACCTTCATCTGGTTAAAAGCACCTAAAACCATGCAACAGTTTAGGGGTTAATGAGCTGGGCTAGCATGCAGTAACCTTAAATGTTGAAGGTTCAATTCCCGGCTTCCACTGCTGTGCCATTGACCTTTAATTTAATTGACATGTGTAAGTCGCTATGGATTAAATTGTCTGCTAAATGAATGAACGTAAATGTAACCTTTACAACTCATTTGTAAATGTGTTGAAAGGCATAGAAAGTCCTCACTTTAGATGAGCTCGCAAAATGTCCTGAACTAACCACTTCCAACTCCTGACTTAATCATGAATTATAGTATCAGGAAGTGGTTTATAAAACATTTATCCACACCTTAGCTAATCATTAGTGCATGTGTTTAATCATTATTTTTATAAAGGCATGCCTACTTGTAGGTGTAAATAGTTTCCTAATCATTAACACACCCATTATAACTGATCTTATAAACCATAAACAATTCCATAACAACTGTTATATAATGGAAATATTTCTTCATTAACAAACTATTATTGTATTTTATTAAGTATTAAAAACCATTTATAAACATATTTTAGATATAGGCTTATTCATTATGAACAAACCATTTATAACTGTGTACAAATGATTTACTGATGAGAATTAATGTAGGAACAATGTTTTGCTAATGAGGAACAAAGCATTTAGTAATAGTTTACAAATGCTTAATAGTGTGTAGTTATAAAAAAAAAATCTGACTAAACCTATATGACCGCCGCTTCGCTGCGCGGCGGTCATATAGGTTTAGTCAGATTTTTTTTTTTCTTTTTCTTTTTCGCATGTCCAAATTTCCGTCAAGGGTTCCCGGGACACTGAAAGACTGGGGTAGACGAAACTTGGTGGGCATGTAACCCCATATGGATAGCATAGAACCATCGTTTTTCATTTTGATCTGTAGCCCCCCCGCTGGACTGCACCCCCCGAAAGGAGGGTAGGGCAGACACAGTTTTCTGTGAATATCTCGAGAACCGTAAGGTTTAGGAGGACCATTTTTTTTTTTGTATGTTGATCTCAAGGGAACTCATAAAAAATAACAAATGGTCGCACTCCAAAAATCTTTTCTTGCTTTTAATCCATTTTAGCACAGGGGTTAATTGACAAACGTTTCGGCCTGATGGCCTTCGTCAGTGTGATCTCAAGGGGCCATGTCAACCCATTCCATAATCACTCATTTCATGTATAGCGCCACCTAGTTAAACACAAAAAAGTAAAAATGAGGTGTTGTAATCGCAGGTATCTGTGACCTAACATAGTCAAAACTGCACGAAATTGGAAGTCTAGGATCATTATGACACCCTCTGAATGCACACCAAGTTTCGTCGAATTCCGTTCATGGGGGGCCACACAATAAATTAATTTATGTTACTATAGACCAACTGGCCTGTAGGTGGCCGGAGACAGTTTTCTGTGAATATCTCGAGAACCGTAGGGCCTAGGAGGTCCACCTTTTTTTTGTATGTTGGTCTTAAGTTGGCATGTCAACCCATCCCATTACCACTTATTTCATGTATAGCGCCACCTAGTTCAAAATTTAAAAAGCAAAAAATTAGGTGTTTTCATCACAATATCTCTGGCTGACATGGTCAAAACGGCACGAAATTGAAAGTGTAGGATCATTATGACACCCTCCGAATGCATGCCAAGTTTTGTGAACTTTCGTTCATGGGGGGCCTTACAATAAAATAATTTATGTGTACATTTAGTGACCGTACACCAACAAGGATTCCCGGGACACTGAAAGACCGGGGTACACGAAACTGGGTGGGCATGTAACCCCACATGGATAGCATGGAACCATCGTTTTTCGTTTTGATCTGTAGCCCCCCCGCTGTACTGGACCCCCCGAAAGGAGGGTAGGGCAGACACAGTTTTCTGTAAATATCTTGAGAACCGTAGGGCCTAGGATGACCAATTTTTTCCGTATGTTTGCCTCCAGGGGTCATGTTAACCCATTCCATGTGCACACATGTGCATAAACAGATACACACATACATTTACAGTAATCATACGTATGACACATACTCACACAGTAGACATATGTACAGTAGACATGTGTAACACACATACGCAGGCAAACACACAAGCACGCACATACACACACACACACACACACACCCACACACATAAACATAAACTTGTACACGCACACATGCACACAATTCAAGAATTTCTCAGAATTATGAGCAGGCAAGATGGGGGTGGGGTTGTATAAAATGAATTTTACATGTGAAATCTATAAACTAATCATGTTTTGGTACTTGTTGTCTAGCTACCAGTGAGAATTGAGTGTGGATAATGCAATTTAGTGAGACCGTTAGAATCATATAGGCCTTTCAGCGTGATTTATTTTTGTTGGAAAAATGTGCTGGACTGGGCGGCGGTCATATTTTGTACCACTCTGCGGTACATCTAGTTATAAAGTGTTGTATCCTGTGTGGGCAACGCGGATAACTGAATAATAACCAAATAACTGGTTGTTTAAATTATTCGTATACAGTACAGTGATTGATATCTAAACATGATGCAAGCTTTTTCCTGGTGCACAAAGGATTTTAAGACTGATCAGAGCAAAATGTATTCAAATGTAAGAGAAGGAAGTCTGAGGTTGCTTGATTTGGTAGGGCTCGTGGAAATTCAGGAATATTTATGGAACCAAATGTGAAAAATGTATCTTTTCCAGATCTGCCCAGTTCATGGAAAACAACTGCATGCAGTGACTTTGTAAAGTGATGGTATTTTGAATGATTACAACCAAAGATTCTACAGCGCTACACGCAAGATGGATCTAAGATCTTTGATTGCATGATGATGATTATGTTCACCAATGCTCTTGTTGACATTTGGCATGAGTCTTAAAAACTGTTGTGTGCCTAGATCGCTGCATGGTTCTCCGAGGAATGTGTATGCGTCTTTCGGGGGGTGTGTCCATTTCCTGTTGCTCACACCATAAATCATCTGCTTTGATGGTCTCTGAGGTCGCAGGCGTACTGCTGCTGGTAGTTTCTCCGGAGATCCAACTACTGTAGAATAGCTCTGTCTAATTTTAGATCATGACTCTGCACAGCTCCAAAACTCTAGAAATGTAATTTAAGATACTTGCTTCAATAAAGCAGCTCATCCATTGATCCTGAAAGTGATCTTTGTCGGTGAAATCCTTTGGCCATTGATTCTGTGCAGTATATCTTTTTTTTTTTTTTTTTTTTTATTGTCAGTTGAGCTTCAAGAAACATGTGATGCCATCAGGTCAGCAGAAAGCGGGAGGAATGGTTCTAGCTGTATGGGGATTAACTCTCCGGTCTCTGGGTCTGCAGACCGGAGGGGGGTGGAGCATAGTGCCTACAGCTGGCCTGGTGTTGCTTGGCTCTGTCCTTCCTCATTAATTTCACATAATCCAGCTTGCCATGGCCTACAGGAAGTGCCCATCAACTCCCCTTGCCACCTACCCCTCCTTCCCCTCCTTCCCTAGTCCCTTCATCTAAACCACGCAGAAGCACAGAGGCTCTTTATATCCCTGGGTTTGATCAGTGGACATTGCTTTTGCTCAGTGGACTGGTAAAATGTTGTCCAGCAAACACATTTAACTTTCACTCTCACATTCTTGTTTTTTTTTCTCCCCAAAAACCACTCTCACACTCTCATGCAAGGCCCTTATTGTGGATGAAATGCAATTTGTCTAACGGCATAAGAATAGGCCCACTTGATGCTTTGTACAGCAAAGTGACCAAGGCATTGAAGTGGAAATGCATTAATGTGCGAAACGTTACCCTCACTGCTGGGGTCATGTTGTCATCTTTATAAGTTGAGCGATGTCACTGACACTCTTTTAGCCGAAGCCTTCTTAAGGAGACTGATAACTTCTTTTTGTAATACATTCCTATTCCCAATCACTTAAGAAAAAAATATTGGCCCAAAGTAAATGTATTTCTTGTGTACATTTTTCTTGGTTATTTACTGTTGGTAGACAATGTATATAATGTACAAAAAAGTACATTATAGTTGGTAGACTATATTACTACTATGTAATAAAGTTGGTAGACAATGTATATAATGTACAAAAAAGTCCAAAAGTAAGTGTTTTATTTGATATGCTTAATTTCCCAGGACATATTCTGTCTTTTATTTTTGAAGATGGATCCACTCTTATCTAGCCCATCAACTGCGATAGTCTGTAGAGTCATAAAGTGTGAGCATAAGCTGAGGAAAAGGGCTGGGTATGTGAATCTGTTTGATCTTTTTATTATTGACCTTCACACAACAAAGATGAATGAAAATGCTGAGAGCTGCACCATGATAAGGCTCCTAATGGACACTGAGAATACCCATTCGGTTTCACAAAACTGAGCATTTACCCTGAATTGTGGCATTCCTCCTGACGTTTAGAGAGAGCACAGAACTGGACTCTGTCTTATCAATATATTGTATTCACTTGCCTCCCTCCAGCCCAAATGTTGTGCTCGGTCATCAGTATTTCTATTGATGTCCAGAGCAAATGGAAACTTTCAACCGTCACTCTTACGTAATGTGCTGTCTCTTTCTCAGTAAGCCCTTTTCGAGCAGTATGGCGCTCAGACAAGTATTCATTTATTCCTTCTCCATTTGTGTCAGTCATTTTTAGAAGGCAAAAGGGAGAGAAAGGGACTGAAGGAATGAGGGACAAATAGAGAGAAGGAGAAGGAGGGTCAATGTTAGGGATGCACGATATATCGGCGGCCGATATATTATTAGCCGATAAGTGAAAAAAGGAAAATATTATTATCGGTCCGATAACAGAATTCTGGCCGATAATTTGCGCTGATATTTTTTAAAGTCCTAATTTAGGCCTACGTAAGGTCCGTCTGGCTACACTGAGCTAGCCTACTTGAGCTTGGTTGGCTATACTTTTTCCTCAATATAATGTCAGCGGTGTGAATGTATTTCACCACTCTAACAAAATCTGTGGATATGCGTTCATTTGGGAATCTGTGCATCTCAAAATCCTCTCGTGAATGATCGCCATTTAACCTTAACAGAGCGGAGCTCAGCCCTATCTAGAGCCGTCTTGTGCTGGTGTGTTTGCACTTTACCGCGCTGGTCGGGGAAACAAATAAACACTCCTTAATGGGACGAGTACATAAGTAGGCCTAGTTCTAAGTTGTGTTTTAGTATTATATTTGCATTACTTTAGCTTGGGCTTTGTATTATTACCTAGACATATGCTAACCATTTGTGCTTAAGTTCCAGACAGGTCATCATAATAAGTTATTAAAACCTTCGGGGCTAACGCCTTTCATTTCTGCTGCAGCAGGTTGTGCGCAACAGAGTAGACGGACATAAGATACAGTCTGAGGAGTTGCAGCTTTATTCAGTTACCCGCGTTACCCGCAGTTGAAACTAAACCTACGTTTCCCTCACAAACTCTGATTTGGTCGCTATACTGTAGCTTATTCCAAGCTGAGCTGTTTATGAGCGTTTAGTCCTAAATGAAAACGATTCAAACTCTCTAGCCACTCACTCGCAATTCACTGACGTCAGGTTCACTTAAAGCAACACCAAAGAGTTTTTTTATACCTTAAAATAATGTTTCCAAAATCGTTTCAGTGGTTCATCAACTCCTAACAGGGTGAATGGCAATTCTGCATTCGCTTCGCGGCCCTCTATCGGCTATTACCGCACTATGTAAGTTTGCCAGATCGGGTAGCGGATCTGTAGTTCGATGGAATGAGACATAAGAAACTACAAATTTGACTTGCATCTGATGTCGCAATACATCGTACTTTTATAAGTCATGCAAAATATTCTACCTTCTCTGTGGACATCTTATTTGCAAAGCCTGTGCTGGATAAACAAATAGCATGCGTGCGACAGAGGGAAAATTCTTTGGTGTTGCTTTAAAGGAGCCACACATACTGTAGGGCTAGGCTACTGTTATGTTGTTGACTGCCATACTATTGAGGACTATTATGAGTTCTGTCCATCATTTGGTGGTAGGTAAAATTACTGCAATAAAATTATGCTTCTTAAATGCTTTCCCCAAATCACTTTTCACAAATTTTTTTCATGAGTAATATTATCGGTTATCGTATAGGTATCGGCCACAACAAACCAATAAATATCGGTTATCGTTATCGGCCCTAAAATTCCATATCAGTGCATCTCTAGTCAATGTCCTTTCCTCAGCTAGAGTGATAAGCATTTTTCAATGTTTGAGTATACCGCATAGCCTATGCAACAAGGATTTGCATTCTTTTCAACGGAAATGGCAGCCAAGCTAGCGTAAACCCTTCCAAAACATTAATGATTTCTCAAGTTGCCTTTTCCAGAGGTCAGTGTTTTGAAGAACATAGGAAATACTTCCTCCCCCCCCTCCATACCGATATACCAAATGTAAATATTAACCAAACCTCATTCCTTTTTTTTTTTTTTTTTTTACTTTTTTTTTTTATGGCCATCTTCTCTGCAACGTGGAGGATGTTATTGGCTTAGTTGTAACCTACAGCATTTCTGTTTTGCCCCAAAAGTGCTTTCAGGTTCACTTCCCAGTTATTAGATGAATTACTGTGCCAGAGCAATGAAGTGTTGAGCAAGACCAGCAGTTGTGCTCCAATCTTCCCAAAGTGCTTATTTTCACTGGAGATGGTATGTTATTCCAAATGTCTGCAAGCACCATTTATTATTCCCTTCATTCTTTGTGATTTTTGAGGTTGCAGGTTCCATCCGTTGACTTAACAAGTTAAAGAGAAAAATAAGTAGACTAAATAAAAGTGTTCCCCGCTGTTCAAAGTGCCCAATTTGCCAAGTTTTCAACTCACTGAAAAGGGGTACTCACTAATGAAGTAATATGTTTAGTCCCCAAGGACAACTTAACTGTACTTAGTATTTTTTTTCTTGCCAAAAGGGATGCCCCTTCAACCTTCAGTTATTCTTGGATTTTAGGCCTTGAACATAATTTTGTCTTTTTTTTTTTAAAGATGTTTTGGTTGTGCTTGCACTTCACTTTAGCTAAAAGGCATAATAATTGTTGTGTTTTTTTAATGTGTTGGTTAAGGCTTCACTTAGCCTAATGAGGAGTAATTTGCTATTTCTGCTGTAGAATTGGGTCTATTATTTAGAGATTAGCTCATTGTCTTTTCCGTTTAAATGAGGGTTTAACATGATAAATGCTAATCCCATAACTGGGGCTGTTTCTCAGTTTTTTTTTTTTTTTTTTTTTGATTGTTGATTCTCTTCCCTCAGTTGAAACACTAATCATCCTTCGCATGGAAAACATTCCATTGGTTGAGACATGAGGGAGAAGGAGTTCAGTCATAACATGCATGTGCAGGGCCCTTGAATGTTGTGACTGCTCTTAGAAACAAGATGTTAAACCCTCTCTGCTTTGTTTTGTTCTGTTATCCCTTGGTCTGCTTCCATTTTGGTTTGGTGATAAACAAAGCTCTTGTAACTTGAGACCCCCTCGCCTCCGCTCTTATAGAGATTGCAGAAATGAAATGATTCAGCGTATTTGATGGGCAGGGAGTGGATGCCAAAAATGAGAGCAATACCCCATTGGAGTCTGCTCGGCAGGTTCGCCGCAAACCCCTCCAAGGAAATTTCCCTAGAGCACAGAGAAATGCACTGCTCCTCTCCAACAGGCCCTCCTGATAAGTTTTTGCTCTTTGGCTCTCCCTTCAGAAGAACTATCCTTGTCTGTCAAAGAGCATTCCACTCTTACACACTGGAAAAAAATACTTTCTCCCTTTTTTTTTTTTTCTCCCTTTCCCGTAATGTCGCAAGCGGAGGAAGTGAAGTCTTTATGCCTCCCAAAAAAGCTGTAGAAGTCTACCCCCTGAGCTCACTCTAGCAGAGCCAGATTGGCCTGTAAAAGGAAACATAAATATCTTGATGGAGCAATTGCATTGAGAAGGTGAAAATAATACTTTTTCTAGAAGTAGGGTTCTGTTACCCTTACATTACAGTTGGAGAAGAATGCTGCAAAGCACCGCCGGACCCCTGTTGATCAATTTGTATGTATGATTTGTGTGAACAAATTAACAAACATTTATCTACTTCACTGACATTTGGGAGTTCGAGCGAGAGTTCTATGAGGAAGCTCTGTGAGGGGTCTCCTAAGCTCATGCACTGTGAATAACTCAGTCAATCTCGAAACAGTAGTCGCCAGTCGGATAGTATTACTTGGGGGGGGGGGGGGGGGGTCCTGGGAAGTGCTTATTGAAAACTGGGATTTTATGTTGGAGCTGGGAGACATGTCGGCGTTAAACTGACCTCTCTACGGGTCAGTAGAACCTCACAGCTGACTCGCAGTATGCATCATCACTTGAGGAGGAAGTGTAGCCACCGATTGTTAACAGTAGTAGCGAGCGAGTGAGTTAATCACACATCTCTAACAGCACACAGTTGGGGTATCCAAATAACTTTAAAAAGTATCCAGGTTTAAGACTGTGGTCAAGATGAAGTTGGCAGAATGATCATTAGTCATTGTGATAGTAATGTGATCAAAAAGTTATTCTCATGGTGATGGGATCAAAACAATTCAGTATAAGTGAAATAAATGATAGCTAACATGATTTGGTTATCATATTATACATTATGCAATACATTAATTAGCACCACCATTAAGTTATTTGCTAGATTTTATTCAACATGATTTTACAAGTAAGTCAAAATACTGTTTTTGAACTACTGTTTTGGTGTTCCCCATGCTTACTGCATTTGTCTATGCTCTCTGTGCTCTCTCCTTCAGGAATGCCCAGAGCATTCGCCCCCTGCTGCTCCTCCTGAGGTCTCCGCCCCCTGCTGCTCCTCCTGAGGTCTCCGCCCCGGTGAGTGGAGCTCTGAGCGTGACCCCCCCAGCTGGTGTGACCGGGGCAGAATGCTGCTGCAGGGCTGGCCCCAGCAGTGCGCCTGAGCAAGAGGAGGCAGAAGCCGCGGCTGAGGGAGAGGATGGGGGTGAATGCCTCCAGCTACCCACACTCCTGCTCGCCACGCTTTGGGGGCAACTCCCAGACGCAGCAGACCTTCATAGGTAAATATTCTGCTCTGTTTCCCCTTGTTGCAGTAAGACAACTGCACACTTACGATTGTGCCTAAAGGTCATTAGAATGAGAACATGACTGATTCGCACAATTTATTAGCTTGTCAAATGTACTCAAGCACATAAATCATTTTGTACTAGTTATGGCTACGTTTTGATTTTTAGAATGTTTTTATTTGTTCATTTTGAGCAGTTCATTTTTGTCTCATGATGAGCAAAATGGTTTCCAGTCATAGTAGTCTTTAGCCAGTAACCTAATAGAGTACTGTAATTATAAATGCACTCATTTATATAAATATGTATCCATCACAACCAATACTGGCCATACGTGTGCCCACTGCTATGGCAACACACTGACAAGCCACATAAGGCTGTGCAGGGTTGGTACATTGATGCACTTTAAGTTTTCAATCGATCTCTTTTCAAATGGTTCCCGTCCAACTGAACGTATTCAAAACTGGTCATGACCCACACCTGCTTGAGGGAAATAAGCCCATAGGCTTCCCTAAAGACAGAATTCCTAAGGAGTCCTTTATATAGGTCACTGATAACGAAGGAGAGCAGCATAGCTATGAGCACAGTCTCTATTCAAGACCTCTTTACGACCCCTCAACGCTTTGTTTTTCAGTCAACAGCGCTGTGCTTCTGTTCAGCCACTCTTTTGTTTAACTGCTACAAGCACAAGAAATACTACTTTTTTTTTTTTTGTTGTTGCAACGTTTGCCTTTTGTTACTTTTGGTGCCGTTCCCATTATCCAGTGTGCGCAGCCTTTCATCTTAGCAGGCAGTTTAGTGCTGTTCCACCTTGACACCGTCACAACACTCCAGAGATTTGATTTTCTCTCCACTCCGCAGGGGCAGGGAGCGTTAACGACAACCCAGTGTGTTCGTCTGCACTCTGAAATGAATGAGTGGTAAAAGCTAAGGAAGGCCGTTCAGGTTTCCCATGCACCTTGAAACTGCTGGTGTACTCGAGAATCAAATCAAACAATATCCAGATCCTTCAGTGGAGCCCCTGGCAGTTGAATTCTTGTTATTGACTGGCATTGCCTCAAATGCGAAAAGAACAGGATGTGGTTTATGCCATTGTTTTCTCTCAGAACCTTCACTTAAGTGTGGTTTACTGAATTAGGTTTTTCAAAACAGCTTAGTGAATTGTAAATAAGTATGAGTGGTAAAGCTGGTGAAATGTGAATTTGCCAGAAACTGCATTTGATTGTCCTTGAATTTCCCTCACGGGATCAAAAAAAGTATATTTACTAATTTTCATGTGGAACACTAATCTTGTGTTTGTTAATTTATTTATTGAATAACGTCTAAAAATTCACCAGGGCTGACGGCTGTCCTCACACAGCTGTTTCCTTGTAGAGCAGGCCAGATTTCACATTTAATATTTTAGAAATATCTGTTTTTGAACCCCAGAGTCTCATAAATATTTACTAGGAGTCTCAGTGCAGTCTTTTATCATTGTTATTAACCCGCCCTCATCACAAACTGTACAACACCGAGGAGCACTAAAGCAAGAAAATAATTAAATACGTTTTAAGCAGTGACTAGATTTAAATGGCAATACATAGGTCATTAGAGTGAATGAAGGGTAGATGGGCTGACTGGATTGGATTGATCATCATCTAATGGGTGTCCAAACCTTGCCAAGTTTACCACAGAAGAATTGGACACTAGCTGAAGTGTCACTGGGGAGACATTAGTGTTTTGTGTTTCAGATGTTCTTCATAGTATCCCTCTCCAGGCAAAACATCCACATGGAGAGGGTGAGGAAAAGAGCACATGGCTTTGGCCATCATTATTCGTTTGGAGCTTGTGTTATGATGGGGTTTTTTTTTTTTGTCTTTCCCTCTTTCAAAGCAACACTTGGAATAATCCGAGTCTTCCTCTGAATGTATAATGTGAAATGTAGTGTTTAAAAGGAGGGAGAGAAGGCGTTCTCAAAGTGATGTCCCTTTCAGAATGTCTTTGATCTTCTAAAAGATGGTGTTGCCTCCTCAAGTCTGCCGACACCGACAAAACATTTTTACTCCTAATAGGAGGAAATATCAAAGCATGGACGCTTAGTTAAAATGCAGTCCTTAAGTGACCTGCTTTTTAGTCCAGAGCGGTTTTGAATATTTCATATGCATTTGTGTTTCAGAAGAAGAGCTTGAACTGAACTACAGCACAAGAAATGTTTTAAACTGTTTTGATACGAAAAGAATGGAAATGAACATTGAATGAGTCCTGGAAATGCCTAGATAATCCTAAATTTGCATTCATAGGTTTGCTCACCTAAATGGGCATTCCTTAAATTGAGCTCCTTTGTTATAGACTGATGTGCTCAATGGCATATCGGAATTTGACTTAATGTGGTCTGTCTTTTCACCATAGGTTCGAGATGTTTTGCATTAACATTTACAGGACATAATTATTTGGATGGTAGGAGCTGAGGCACTTTTCTCTCTTGTCAAAATATAATGAGTTTCTGATTCAAAAGCAATCTCATATACTGTACTCTGTTTCTCTGTGTCTGCATTTCTCTGTTTAATTCTCTTTCCCTGCCCCCCCCCTCTTCCCTCTATCTATCCATCATTTTTCTTGTTCTCCATCCTTTCTCACTCTATTCAACTTTCCACTGTCACTTTCTTGTCGCTTTCTGTTTTATCACTTTTTGCACTCCTCACACCTCTGTGCCTGCATTCTGTCTTCCCCTGTCTACACTCCTCTAACCGCTCTCTCTCTCGCTCTCTCTCTCGCTCTCTCTCTCGCTCTCTCTCTCGCTCTCTCTCTCGCTCTCTCTCTCGCTCTCTCTCTCGCTCTCTCTCTCGCTCTCTCTCTCTCTCTCGCTCTCTCTCTGTCTCTCTTCCCCCCCCCTCCCCTCCTCCATGTCTATGTCTACCAAACAGGTACGTCATACTCACCTCAGGGTTATGGATGTGAAGGGAAGCTCTACAGCCTGGAGGGCGGAGGGGGCGGTGGTGCCGGAGGAGGCCCAGGCGAGCGGCCGCAGGACCGCAAGAAGAAGAGCTCGGGCCTGGCCACGCTCAAGCGCCGCTTCATCAAGCGCCGCAAGTCGAGCCGCTCTGCGGACCACGCGCGGCAGCTGCGCGAGCTGCTGGCCTGCTGGGACGTGCGTGACGCGCACGCGCTGGTGGAGGAGTACGAGGGCACGGCGGCGCTCAAGGAGCTGAGTCTGGCGGCGGGCCTGGCGCGGCCCCCGGCACGCACCCTCCAGCGCGACCTGGCCGAGCTCTACCGGCTGCAGCTGTGCGCCGACGTGGAGCTGCTCTTCCAGGACGCCCGCTTCCCCGCGCACCGCGCCCTCCTGGCCGCCAGGTGCCCCTTCCTGGGCTCGCTGCTGGCGTCGAGCGGGGTCGGGGTGAGCGTCGGCGGAGGAGGGGTGAGCCCCGGCATGGGCGGGGCGCCCTCGATGATCTTGGACGTGGGCGCGGCGGCAGGGGCGGCCGGCGTGGGCATGGGCATGGACGCCGGCGTGTTCTCGACGCTGCTCTACTACCTGTACACGGGCGAGCTGAGCGGCGAGGAGACGCGACTGCGCAGTGGCGAGCTGCTCCTGCGCCTGGGCGAGGAGTTCGGCACGCCCAACTCGCTGGAGGCCGACATGCGCGTGCTCTGGGAGCGCATGAGCCACCACGACTCGCTGCTCTACTTCGCCTCCGACGCCGAGTTGGAGGCCGGGACGCCGGGAGGCGTCAGCGGCGGGGCGCAGACCCCCATGGGGCCCGGGGCCACGGCGGCGGCCGCTGCTGCAGCGGCGACGGCCGCCGCCGTGATGGGAGAGGAGGAGCTCCGCGCGCACAAGGCCATCCTCTCGGCCCGCTCGCCGTTCTTCCGGAGCCTTCTGCAGCGCCGCACGCGGGCCGGAGCCGGGCCACCTGGTGGCGAGGAGCCGCCCGACCCACACATGCAGCCTCTGCCCACGTGCATCGTCCTGGACGAGTCGATCATCCCCAAGAAGTACGCGCGCGTCATTCTGCACTGCATGTACACGGATCGCGTAGAGCTGTCGCTGGTTCTCCGGGGGAGCCCGTCGGCCGGCAGCCTTGGGGAGGTTCAGGCCCTCGTGGCTGGAAGAGGAGGAGGCATGACCCGCGCCGAGGAAGCCATGGAGCTCTACCACATCGCCCTGTTCCTGGAGTTCAGCATGCTTGCGCAAGGTGTGTATGTATGCGTCGTGTAATACACTGTAGAACACACACGCACGGCACATTGTCCCCCACTTCCCCCTTGTCCTGAGGTTAAACACGCAGTAGGTGCTCTGTTCAGACCTCCTTCTCATAGTAAGCGCAAGCAAACACACCACTGTTTGCACACTCTACTACCATAGTCCAGCTCCTAGTGTCCAAGCATATTGTGCCACATCCATTGTTTTCTAGAGAATATCTAGAGTTAGATATCTGTGGCACCCACATACACATTGTTTCCCACACATTGATTTACTTAATGTGAAAGTTGTTGGACCGTTTCGGCGATGATATTGATCAGTGAGTGCATTGGGCATTGCCTGCTTTTGCTTTTGTGTCCCTGTACTTTTTTTCCTTGTTTCCTTCTGGAACATTCTTTAATTAAATCCACACACACCTCTGCTCTCTCTCTCCTCAGTCCTTTGGCATGCTCCGTTTGGGACATTCTGTGTCAAATCAGACAGAATCCAGGAAAATGATTGGTGTTCAGTCATGCCATGAAAAAGAGCATGCCATACACACTGGTCTTCAGTCATATTGAGAACATGTTTCTCTTTCAACCTACAAAGTTTGATTGGGGATGAATAATACTTTTCAAGATATTAATGATGTGTTTTTCAGGCTGTCCAACTGAAGTTATATCAAAGGCAGAAAAAATATGAGGACATAGGATTTGAACAGAAATATTTTACAGGCCTTGATTTTTGGAACCCGTTCATGATGTAGACAAGGTTTGAACAAAATCTTAAGACCGTACACCAACAAACTTATCTGCTATGACACCAAATGGCCCATTTTCATTTCCATCTTGCGGTTTCCCCTCCCTGCTCTAATGAATTCCGCGCTCGTCAGCTCAGGGGGAGGACTGAGTGCAGGTTGGGGCGGGCCTTCACTCCAGTCCTGTAGGAGACGGATGCTTTGGGAGGAATTCCCCAGTGCCGCAGCATTCTGAGTTTCCTGTTTTTCATCTTCTTGCTCCCGCCCATCACGGTGTTCTCTCTGTCTCTTGTCTCTTTTTTTCCCTTCCTTTGAAGTGTTTGATGTGTTGGAAGCACTTTTTTACAAAATTATCCATTATAGCCATTTGAAGTTTTCCCCTTCGTTTCTTTTGGTTTTGTAGATTACAGGGTTTTTTTTTTTTTTTATTGTTAGGTCTTGTATGTTTCCATTTGCCGTCTCACTTGTGACCTAGTGGATTGACCTAGAGGAGATTATATGGATTTTAATTTGAGTTGGTTCATGTAGGTGTTTTGAAGATATGATACAGTACTGAACACTGGATATTTGGGGCATGTCGCCACAAAGTGATATATTGTTTCATTGGATGTTCAAAATCTATCACTCCTTTCAATCCGATTGAAATTCCAATCAGATTGGGCAATTTTATTCTGATTTATATGAGTAGAACCGGATTCATGCTCAATCGGTTTGAAAATAATCATAATAATATATAATAATAATAATAATAATATATAAAAAAAAATTTGGATGGATTGAGCCTAGTTGTAGGCCTAGGCCTAATGTTTAATGTGAAATAAATAAGTAGCCTAAAAGGCAACATTCGAAATTAGGAGATATAAGGCAAGATAAGAGTAATTGGAGAGAGAAACTGAGTAGCCTTGGCTATTTTTAAGATCTTAATGTGAACTTAAAATAAAATTTAAGATGAAACAAGGATGGATATTCCACAGCTGGTTCCTTGAACCATGGACGGATTATGAACTTTCGGGCCCCTGGGCCCAGATGTATTAAGGGCCCCCCACTAATTATCACATATGTGAAAGGGGGGTTTGGGTGTCCTCCCTCAGAAATGTTTTAATTTGTTTAATGTGATTTCCTGTATTCTGTGCATTTTGGGCATGGCCAGTACTAAATTCAATCAGATTCATAGCCTACATCCTGATGTGTTGATATTGAGGCAATGATTTCATGCAAAGACTTTGGCTTAAGGGCCCCCTGACTAGGGATGGGCATCGTTAAGAAATTATCGATCTCGATGCCATTGTTGAGTCTGCTTATCGATGCGATTCCTTATCGATTCCCATATCGATTCCTGTACCATTTGCTTAACACTTACAGGATGGCTTTGAGAGTTGTTGGCTTCATTATCAATACAGAAGTTGAATGCTTTAAAATTTCTAAAAAAGTAAACATTTCTAAAACAAAGCTTTGTAGTGGAATCGTTAACATGTGGATGTTTACGATTCCGATGGATAGGAACGTTTGGAACCAGTTCCTAACCGATACCTGGAACCCATTCCCAAGCCTACCCCTGACCCCTTGGGCCCCTGGGCCTGGGCCGGTAGGTCCGTGCAGTAATCCATCCCTGCCTTGAACCCATCAATCAGCAAGTTTAATTTTTTGTTTTGTTGTTTGTTGACCCGAAATCCTGGAAACCCAGGAACATCGCGTTGTTGGGCAGTGAATGGATGTAGGCCTAACTAGATTGATCCACCACAATCATATTGCCCTCTTAAATCGTAAAATATTCTGTGGTCTCGGTTCACTGTTGAATGGGTAGGCCTAGCCTACCCTATGTTTGTTCAAAATATATGCTTTGTCTAGTAGAGGTGCTTAAAATTGGCGCTTTTAAAAATCGCCTGTCTCAGAATATGTAGAAGAGTCGGTCCAGGGCAATTCTGCGCAAAACTGTCACATAACGGCAACATAATGCCATGGTTGCCTCTTTAGTTGGCACGGACGTGACAGTTTTGCATGGCATTGCCCCCGTATCGTTATATAAAGCTCTGTTCTTGCTGTTCTAGCTTTCTCCTCTTTGAGCAATCGATGATTTGAAAATAACTTACTTATCGCTAACTTGGATATCCATCTGATTGTTTCTCGTCCCGACTCCTCTCCTCGCTCGTTTCAGGCTGTGAAAGTGAGTCTCTTCACCATAGTAACTTTACTCACTGACTCGACTTTATCAGAATTCACAGATTTCACTGGCTGAGTAGCAACAAGCGAAATGATGGTTCCTGAAGCTACTGAAGTAAATGCTGTTATCCTAACCTACGAAACTTTTAGAGCAGCTTTGAAATCTTACGTGAAAATCTAAATTAGGCTATTATGGTCCGGGTCCGGATAGGATCACGTCAGGTTCCGGACTCGGACCGCGGTCCGCCATTTGACGACCCCTGGTATAGGGTCTCATCATCGAAAATTTGCTGTAAACTTGAAATGAATGCATAATAGCAACCAGATTCTTTGAGTCAGTTAATTGCCATGACACTGTGTATAAAAGAAAAATGACAATGGCAATCTCCTTTGCTTTAATCTTTCCTTACTGCTATTGTAAAGAGATCACCCCTCAGTGCATTTCAAAACTAAACTCAATACAACCCAATCTCTTTCAAATTGCTATGGTACATCTCAGAATTAACATTAGCCACATAGGACTCATTATGTCGCGACACGCCCCGTTGGTCCGAAGTGCAGCATCATCATTTGGTGCAGTGGATATCGAGATGGCCTCATGGCAGGTTAAGGAGCCAGATCAGCAAGTCCTGCACCATAGATTGTCCTTCATGAATGATCAGTGTTTGCCTGCGGACAGACCAGTAAATGATCTTTGCTGCTGTGCAAGGCGTCGGCCTCATCTGTGTGCAGAGACCGTGACTAATGATTAGCCTTGTTGCAGTGCCACATGTGTGGTTATTGATTGAGAGCGGGAGACACGTGGATGACGAGTATGATTATGAAGTGGCGTGGCACTCTTTGCCCCATGGTTTGTTTTTCTGCTTTTCTGCTTTTCCTATGTTGTTCCAGAACTCCTTTCCTTTAAGAATGTCTCATCCCTTGGCTTGAAAAAGGCAAGTGTTCTGAGCTGTGAGTGAAACTCCTCGTGGAGAATTGATTAGCCTGCCGGATCGTTGTCCAATCTTCGCTCCTGTTTTTTCAATCGCAAATGATTACTCCAGGGCAGGGGAATAGATTTCATGCCTCAGATTAATGGCTCCTCAAAATGGACTATTGACTATGGGATTCATTTTAGCCTTCTTGAGAATGAAGTATTATTTAGACACCCCATTTTATCTCCAGAACGGTGTCCCATACGAATGTCACCTTTCTCTCATGCGTTTGTATATCTGTCTGTATGTTTCTTTAACCAATAGCAATGATGGTATTGCTGGTATGTGATTCTGACTTCTTGTCAATCTCTGTAGCCTGTGACTGTAAGGACACCGGCTACATCACAGCTCCAACTCCCAAGCCCCTATCAGTCAACTGGAGCAGGAATCTCAGAATCCAACCTGCCTTGAGTCAGTTTCAGCCACTGCTCATTTTTTAACTCCTCTTTAGCCCTTTTACTCTTAAATAAACATCCCAGGGCACACCTTCCTCCGGTGCACTGGCACAGGAAATGCAGCGTTGTTTGTGCATTAAATTATGGAGTCGAAGAAGGCCATCATTATTTATTGATAACATTAACACCCGGCAGGCTGATTTTAATGGCAGTATTAGAGATGAGTCACAAACACCTCATAATGATCTGTGCATCTGGGCTGCCGGGGGAGGGGAATAATCCTCCACGCTTAAGGTAGCGTAGGGGCTAGCAGATGTAGGCCCTCCTTGGATAATGTATCTCCTAAAGATTAACATGCCCACTTACATGTCATCTCTAAGCACGTACACACACACACACACACACACACACACACTCTTACATTCTTACAGACACACTATCGCGCTGTCCAGTCTGCTTGTGTTACCCTGTCCAGATGGCGTAGTTGGATTTGTAAAGGATCGAGCGTTTCTGTGTGTGTTGATGGAGGCTGCGGAGCGGCGAGATGATTTGTATAAAAAGCAGCTGGAGATCTCGTGCGTGTTTGTACACGTAGGCGATCGTTCCCACTCAGCTCAAACAGATGCACTTGGCCACCGCGCTCCGGTGAACTCCAAACTAAACCAAGGGAGGGGAAAAAAACGGCCTTCCTTCTCCGAGACCAATAAAGCCTTGCACTCCTCCGTCGTGTCAGTTTGGATAAGGCTGGATTGGTCCCCTCTCTCACACACACAGAGAGACACACACACAGAGAGACACACACACAGAGAGACACACACACAGAGAGACACACACACAGAGAGACACACACACAGAGAGACACACACACAGAGAGACACACACACAGAGAGACGCATGCGCTCATCCAAAGCAAACACACAGAGGCTCACACCCACGCACACATAAGCAAGGCAACTGGACATGAGCCTCAATCTGTCTGTTCCTGAAAGTGACCCTGGCATCCTGACCAAGCCCAGGATACTCTGGAGATCTCACCCATACACAAACACTTCAGGTACACCTCTCCATACTCCATGCATGCATCCACTACCCTCCATAGACTTACCACACACAAGCATACGGTACATTTACATACAGTACAAATGCTATATGAAGCACTATACCCTAATTTCCCTCACGGGATCAAAAGAGTATATATACTTAATGCCCAGGCAATGTCTATTTCTAACAGACACACACATCATAGATTAACTTTTTTTGCGCATACACACACACACACACACTCTGGTTGGTGATAGCCACAGGTTTTTGCAGAAGGTCATAGTGACTTAGCCCTCTCTTCCTGCTCTGTGGGAGGTGAGGACTCCACATCACAACGCCACACACACACACACCTCTGCATACCCAGATATCAGCATGTGGGTTTTGCTGCTCTGCACTGAAAGGGCAGCTCACACACACACACACACACACACACACACACACACACACACACACACACACACACACACACACACACAATCCTGATTGAATCCTGGATGTGCGGAAGGAGGAGCTGCAGCAGGCTGATACAGCAGCAGGCTAAGAGCAGGCAGTAGATGCACATGAGAGCGAGGCACAGCCTGGCCGCACAAAAGGACGCCAGAGCTCACCACCGCATACAGAACTGATACGGCTCAGATACTTGAGAGAGACTGAGGCGATAAATATATTAGATGATGACGGGGAGAAATGCCTGTAACTGATACAGAAAGGGAGCATTCAAAATAGACTGGCAGAGGCGTAGAACAGATAGGCCCACAGATATGATGGAGAATGTAAAATCTGCCCTATATAAATTGCCCAGAGAAGAGAAAAAAGAAAATCAGAAAAAACATTCATTGATTCCAAGTATGGGTCTTGTCTTGTTGAAGCGAAGTCTCTCTCTCTGCCTGTTTTGTCTGCTGTAGGAACTGGGGCTTCCTCATTGCACTTGTGTAATGGTGTAACGGGGCATCCGCAATCATGGTGGTTATGAGTAACCATGCTTGGCAGTAGGGCCTGGCTGCAGAGATGTTATGCACTGAGTCAGTTGTGGTCGCTGGGAGCCAACCCAATTTGCGCCGTCTCCAATGAGAATGATGCCATATTATGGGCTATTTCAGGAAGCACACAGACTACACACACCTGTATTTGTGTACACACTCACACACACTATACATACACTATACACTCCCACTCCTATAAACACAGTAATCAGTAGTACCTCTCTGCAACATGCATTCAGTACACACCAATCTCTGTAGTTTACAGTTGTCCCCACACACACACATTTGAGTTGTTCCTGCTTGTTATTGAAATAGTGTGGAGAGTGGTTCTGTTAATAATAATCTTAACAGAAGTGTGGTCAGCACCCCCATATAGAAAAGGACGTGCTTCACCTGCTGAGTGCACATTAGTTGTCCTTTAGTTGGCTGCAGTACATAATAATAAGTAATATCAGTTGATTGTTCAAATATTACGTCAGTCATTATCTATACAACACGTTCCCTACATATCAGTGATCGTAACAGAGTGACTTCCTGGAGGCTTTTTGATTAGCCAGTTCAGTAGAAAAATTTTGAAAACTGTGATTCATTTTCAAGTAGGCATTTAATATATCTGGATATCTGGTTTGCATTTAATATATGTATGTTTAGAGGTTTATATGTATGTTTGGAGGTTTATCTGTATGTTTAGAACGTAGGGGCGGACTGGGACCAAAAATCGGCCCTGGCATATTTGGCCCAAGCGGCCCTCAAATTGGTCGGGCACACCTAATTAAATACAGAATCTTTGCGTTACCCTTGAATATGTATATTTTCAACTGTCATGGCGCACTGAAAGTGATGTAGGCCTCACTCTGACTGATCAGAGGTAGGCATGGAGCACATGATTTCCATAATCAAGTAGGCTATACAAGCAATTGTTAAAGAAGAGTTTCTGCTTGAATTCAAAGTATCATTTCAAATTATTCAATAGGCTACATTTAAACTATACAATGCTCAATTGACAGCAGCACCAAAAAATACTGAAACCTATGTGTAAAGAGTTAAATTACCCAGATTGTCGTAGACATTAATGTAATTTATACTAGTTATCACTTTGGACAACTGAAACAACATGAAATAAACAGGGCTGGAAATATTTTATTCCTGTAGGCTATACTACCTACCTACATTGCTGGTACATTTTGGAACAGTATAGCTACATGAACTAATTATCTGTTCCAGTAGCCTATCGTATAGGTTATAGCTTAGTTGGCTTAAGCATGACTTTACGTTTTGTAACTTACATTTCCGTCAGTCTACAGTCTTTTAGCCCATGGCATTATAACCCTTCCAAGATAGAAACCTTCTCTACTTTGAGAGACCAACCACCACTCATGCCATCGATGTTGAATTTTGGGTGTCTGACGGAAACTGATCAATCTGACCAACAATTAACGTCGATTTGACACATTTGCTGTCCGGGTTTGCAAATCATTCATTTAGAAAATTTAAGTTGCGCTATTTGTTATTGTAATCACAGCACGGCCTTATGTCATTACGATATCATTACATTATCACAATTAATAAGTCATCTAATCATCATCGTCAGCATGGCATGTCACACATAGCCTACCTGCTCCACCAGTGAGTGAGTTCTTATCATGTAGCCTCAATAGGCTCGCACTCTCCACCATCTGCTCACTGTCCCTCTGCTCTAGCTTGCGTACATCCTCGTTCAAACTCAACGAACTTCAACATGTTACTGACATGCTAGCCTACTTGCAATATTGTATTTTTGAATCTTCTACATTGGTGTTAATTTTGCACAATTGTCACTACCGGCACCCGCCGCAATTTCGTGTAGGCAACTTCGATTAACTTTTGATGCGCTCACAGAATCCTGGCTCTAAGCCAAAATGGGAGGGGTGGGGCCTGACGTGAGCTGTTATTGGATCAGTCTAGTGTCAATAGAAATGTAACCAGTGGGCCGCTTATTGTCCTTCCTTTGGACCGATCGTTGGCCAAAATAATTATATAGCCTATTGTATCGGCCCAAAAGGTGCGCCGGCCCACCGAGAAAATGCCAGTAAATACCGGTATGCCAGATGGCCAGTCCGCCCATGTTAGAACGTGTTCGTAGATGGTGTTGTTGTTGTGTTTCTCAGCAGGGAGAAAACAAGCAGCACTTAATTGAATAAGTTTGATGGATCTTGGGTGTGACTGCAGCTGTGCGGAACACCCAGCCTATGTCTGGCCTGGGTCCTTCCTCCCCGTTTGCCTCTTTGACACTCGCTCTGACACAAACATACAAAGAGCCCTTTTTTTTTTTTTTATTTAGCTCTGCTATTAAAGGCCACTAGGGAATAATAATGATGTGCGCGCAGCGCATGCAGGGGGCCTTCTGCGGAGGAAATGAAATCATGTCCTCAGAGATGCGGCCACCCATCAGCCATTAGGCCTCCAGTCAGCGGCCGGCAGGCTCTCCTGGACACGGCGAGCGGACATCTGGGCCAAGCTGCATAATTAATGTATTCCCGTCCCAGGGCGGCCGTGTCGGCCCGGTACCGCCGAGACACGGGCCAGAGCGGACTGGACCGCCCCGCTCAGCTCTGCTCTGGAGCCCGCCTGGCTGGCTGTCTGGCCCTCTGCCCGAGACAAAGAGTAATCATCACACCCGTCTGTCTCGAGCCGACCAAGCAGGACGTGGAGGGTTGGATGGGTGGGGGAGGTAGAGGGGGGTGGGGGTGGGAACCGATTGATTCTTGTGGAGGCAACAGCCCGACGATAGCAGGCGACGGAGTCTGGGATGCTATGATTTCTGATCTCCCAGGGACCTGGCTGTGATGTAGCCTAGCGCATGGTTTGGGGTTGGTGGTGTGCGGGGTTCCCCTGGGAAGCGTAGGCATGGGGGTTCTCCTGAATCTCAGCCCTGTGGGAACACACCTGTGTGGGAGTCTCTTCACCACTGGCATCCCTAGACAGTGCTTTTTTAAAATGCATTAAACTCCTAGAATGGTTAATGTATACTTGTCTGCCTGTCTCTGTGCTCTGACTCGGCATCCCACCACATCTACAAACTCGTGGTGGTAGACAGCCAGACCAATGACACAGCAGTGTAAAGAGCTGTGCTGGCTGCATGTCCATGTCCATGTTGGTGGTGTTGCATGAGTGGAGCTGTAGAGAGCTGGGCGGTAGTATTATTTGGTCATCATCAGGTGTCTCAAGGCAAGGGTTGACTAGGCCTCTTTTTAGAGCTCCCATGTGGTCAATAATGTGGTGTATATGGTTGCTTAAAAGTGCCCTGTGTGTGTGTGTGTGGTCTCTAATTGAACAGCCATTTAATTCTGAGATTTTTCATTATTTTCTCTATGTCCCAGTTGATTCTGGGTATGATGTGTTCCTATTCTCGGCATTTACTTGCTTGGTGTACACTCCTGCCATGCATAATAGCACTACCGGAGACAAAATACATGGAATGTACAAAAATATTTGCCAACACTTTTGTCACTTAAGTCCAGCACAACATTGTTACTGAATTATGTCATCATTTTGGGCCAAGAACATTTTTGCAGCTCTAAGGATTCAAGGTCCAATTTTCAGTCAGAGGACCTTCGTCATAATATCCAGTGAAATCCTTTCATGCTATGGCAGCTTAGCAATCAAATATATTCTCTACAGGGAAAACAACTGCCCAAGGCTTTGAAATACACTGCGAGAAAACAAATGATTGGGACTCCTAGCATGCAGCCAGTTGAGGTAGGAGGCGTCGCCACCCACCTGTCAATCAAGCATTCAGCTAGGTCAGACTTGGAAAAGTGGAAGTTGAGGGTTTTATATAAAAAAAAGAAGAAACGCTTCCACCAAAATTGCTGAGTCTACCTCTAAAACGGCATATCCCAGCATTCCCCACTGACCAATCGGTCAGTCCGAGCATCCCACCGGAGCGGTAGTGACGGAAGCACGGTCACACAGAACAACGTGACAAAGTGCAGAGTGTGCAGAGGTGTTGGGATGACTCGGTGGAAGGTGGGAGGGAGGGAGGGAGAGAGAAGGGGAAGTCTGGAATGCACAAGAAGAACGAAAGAGTGTGCTGTCTTGGCTGGCATGCTTTTAGTCATAAGAAGAAGGGAGAGACACACACGCAGACAGACACGCTGCTTAAAGCTCTGACTAATGAATGCGTAGAGGCATGCCTGTCAGCACACACCCAGAGATCACACCTCACCAGGGGCGCTTCTGCTCCTCTGTGCTGGTGAGCTCAAATATGAATCATGTCTTCAAGACCGGGAAACAAAAGCAGGAAGTATTTGGAAATGCCTTTCTTTTTCACATGTTTGTGTACCTGGATTTCTGCCAATGTTGTGGTTCATATAATGAGTAGATTGTGTGTGTGTGTGTCCCAATCCCAGAATGTGTCCACAATGTTTCCATTGTCTTCTCAATCTAATAAGAAAAGCAGTTGTTTTTGATGTTGTACTTCATTGTGGAAGTTCAGTAGGGCAGTAAGAGAAGAAAGCCAGGCAACCAGAGATAAACAGAAGCACGATCCGCTCAATCCCAGGCTCAGCCCAGCCCAGCTGCGGTGCATTCTAAACAGCATCAGCAGCCAGCCGCCATCCTCCTGTGGAGCTATCTGGAGGCTAACAGTAACAGCGGGTCTTGTTATAGCATGCTCCCATGGACCTCCATATAGAGCCACAATTAAGTTAGCTGCTCTCCTCTGGGGGAAGGGTGACTGTTTGATGTGTTAAGCGTCTTGATGAAAATGTGCTGCTCTAACTGAACTGGACTCATGCCGTGTGTGTGTGTGTGTGTGTGTATGTGTGTGAGTGTGTCTGTGTGTGTGTGGTGTGAGAGACGGTGGGGGGGAGAGTAGAAAGACAGTGGTGGCAGTAAAAAGCTGGTGAATTGATACTGGTGCTGATTTATGGCCCTTTTACCTTCTCTGATTTCCTCAGGGGCTTCATCAGCACAATTGTCCGTCTATGCGACACCGTTATTTTTCTGGTGACCTCTGTCCGACCTCTCGGTCCCTCATTCTGTGTCTCTCTCTCCCTCTTGTCCTTTCTCTTCTCTCTCTCTCCTCTGCCTCTCCCTTTTTTTCTCTCTTCAATACATCATCTTTCTAATTCCAATTCCTTTTTCCCACTGCATCCCTCTTTTTT